>NC_089589.1:126014817-126307369 GCF_019320115.1 Miscanthus floridulus | reverse complement strand
AAGGTTTATACTAGTTCAGGCAATCGAGGCCCTACGTCCAGTCTGAGAGATTGATCTTGTATTCCTTGCACCGGAGTACTCGTAGTAGGGGGTTACAAGCTAGGTGAGAGAGGGGGCTAGCCCCAGGTCTCGGTGAGGGCGGTGCGGGCTGCTTGAGGCGTTGTTCTCAAGCAGCGTAGTGGAAGTGTCAAATTCTATCGGTGTGTTCGTCTTCCTTTTGTCCCCCCTAGAAATGGCCCCGGTGCCTCCTTTTATACTATAAGGGAGACCTGGACCGTACATAGATTGCTACATAGCGCTTCTGTAAATGGGGTGGCGTGTCTGAGCCCTGTAGCCGGCCACTGTCGTGGTATGGTCGATGGAGTGGCCCTGTCCTTGTTGTGCAGAAGTGACGCGCCGGTCATACTCGATCTTGTGCGTCGTGGGGCTCCAGTATAGCTTGATGCAGGACATGGCGGGCGACGTGCTGGTCACCGTGCAATAACATCGTAGGGAGCAGCGGCCCTGCAGATGCCGAGGCCGAGCCATCGTGGGGGGCTCGGCGGATATGGATCCTCAGGCTGCCAAGCCCCTGAAGCAAACTGCCGAGGCCTTGGGGGAGTTATTGGACCTGGGTACTGATTCCGAGGCCACAGTAGCCCAGACGTGGCTCCCCATGCTGCGTTGTCCTTGGATCAGGAGTTGGCAGCACAGTGAGGCATGGGCGTCCACCATGTGCATGGTGGTCAGTACAGTGGCGGGTAACCCCTGCCCAGTCCGGGCGACGTGCGGGTCATCGTGTGATGACGTCGTGGGGAGCTGTGGCTCTGTAGGTGCCGAGGCCAAGCCATCGCGGGGGGCCCCGGCGGACGTGGGTCCTCAGGCTGCCGAGCCCCTGAAGCAAACTACCGAGGCCTTGGAGGGAATTATTGGTCCTGGGTACTGATTTCGAGGCCACAGTAGCCCAGACGTGGCTCCCCATGCTGCGTTGTCCTTGGAGCAGGAGTTGGCAGCTCCGTGAGGCATGGGCGTTAGCCATGTGCATAGTGGTTAGCACAGTGGCGGGTAACCCCTGCCCCGTCCTGCTTCCTGTCCCGTCGGCCACTCTACTGTACTGTGCTGAGCATGCGGCCGATGTCAGGGGCAGCAGTTGGCTGAGTTAATGCGACACGACGTTTTGTCAGAGGGACGGGAGAAGGAAGAGGCAGCGGAGTGCTGCCGAGCCCGCCTCGCGCGAGACGGAGGGTCAGTGGCCCGGCCGAGGCCTTCGGCGGGGAGTCGGCCGAGGCCAGCGGTGAGGGGGCCTCGGGCGAGTCGGAGAATCGGCCGAGGCCAGCGGTGAGGGGGCCTCGGGCGAGTCGAAGAACCGGCCGAGGCCAGCGGTGTTTTAGCTGGTTTCGATCTTTACGAAGCCTACGCAGTCGTTTTTTGGGTCTTGCTTAGGGTACCCCTTCTCACGGCATCCGACACTAGGCTAGTGCTTGGCAACAACGAGCTGAGTGGCGGTACGGGCAGTGGCGGAGCCAGGATTTATACTTAGGGGGGGCCGGCCGTCAGGAATTATACTTAGGGGGGGCCGGCTCGGTCTTTTTCATTACGATAATTTTATTATCTAGTTGTGTTTTGTATGATTATATTATCTAGAAGATATTAATAGGTATATATGACAAGAATTTTATATAATCTCTCTCTTAATATAAATAAAAAATATTAAATCATACTACTAATTTTTTTTTTGTTGTGAAACATTGGGGGGGGGGGGGGGGGGCATGGCCCCTGCCAGCCCCCCCTTGGCTCCGCCAGTGGGTACGGGCCAGACAACGCACGGACATAAAGATAATATTTCATATAAACTGACCTAATAGTTGGTCAGAATGTGGAGGGTAATATGGGCAATAGAATCCTTCGACCAGCTAAAATCTCAAGTTAGAATCCAAAGATTCAAACGGGCTAGGTTCAAACAGTTTTTTTTTTTTTTTTAGCAAGGCTAGATTCAGTCAAACAGTAATAAAGCCATCCTCCATCTGTCCCTAACAGCGTCCTAGGATGGGCTTTGCGATCTGATTTGGACCGGAACCTGAAGGCTGGCCTAGTTGCGCAAGGCCCATGCTTTCTTTCCTTTGGCCCGGAGAAGCATTGGTATGGCCTGCCTCGGCCTAGTTGCATGGCAGTGCCTCTTTTTTCTTTTCCTCGCCTGAAGAAGAAGCACGTGGTGAGAGACTGGCAGTGGCACGCATTCTGGCCCTGTTGTGACATGTGGGTTTTTTTTTTCTCATATTTTCTTTCTTTGCATTTTTCATCTTTTCCATCTTTCTTATCCCGTTTTATTTTTTCCTTCCAATGCTTTAGTAGACATTTTCTCTCTAATTTGTAGGTCCCATTTGTTTTGTAATTTAAGTCGTTCGTCTTATTTGCATTTTTTTTTGTATATATGCATAAATATAAATGTTGGAATTAACATTAGATTAGGAGGGGGGCAGGGAATAAGAGAAAAGAAAATGATCTTAAAGGAAATAATTTTTTTCTTTGACACGGGTAAAAGCGAGCCTTGGGCTTTGGCGTGTAGGTTGGCCTCTGTTCTCTGGGCTTAACTCCACATATTGACTGGCTTAAGTAGGGTTTTTTTTAGCAGAGACTGGCTTAGGTAGTTGAGCCTTATCTAACAACTAATGAGCCGTTGTCGGACTGCAGAAAAAATACAAATTGAAATTTGGTACCGATTGATTTGTGACCTTACGACTGTGCATATTTACTTGATTTTTTCCAAGAAAGAAAGTAAATTCCCTAGAAAACCAAATAATAGGTGACATGTGAGTCTAGGTAATCCCCAGAAAATGTGAGCAACACGCAGGATAGAACACACAGATAGACAGTCATGTTCGCTTTGTCTTATAAGCCGTACTTTTTCAGCCAACGAAATAGTATTTTTCTCTTACAACAAATCAACCAACAGTACTTTCAGTCATGGCTTATCAGCCAAGCGAACAGGGCATGAGAATGAAAATAATCAATGGTAAAGAATGAAAAATAGCCGATGCCTGCAAACTGCAGTAGCCTTCTTCAGCTTTTACGGAATATAAACACTAGCTGTCAGCAGCGCTGCAAGTTTCTTGCAAGAGCTTATGTGTTGTGTGTAAAACAGAGAGATACCAAATACCACCCCTTCTGTCTCAAATTATAGGTCATTTTGGCTTTTCTAGGTACATAGCTTTGTGAAGAGCGAGATGCTGATGAGTGCATTCCAACAAAATATGGGCTGTCTAGATTGCATCAAGCTCCATAAGTCAGCCACGATGCCATCCTAGATACATATGTAATGGCCGGACTCGAATGACCATAGTAAGAGGTTCATTCAGAACTGCAATTGTACGTTAGATAACCTTAAGACCCACATCACTGGGTCATGAGTTAACTCTACAGACAAACTACTGCAGAGCTAGATACTATTTAGTTACTCAGGCCTTCGTTTTTCATGTACACCCAACTTCAGTACAACTCCAGGATCCAACAGTTAAAAGTCACTTGGATGAAAAGCTCAGAAATTCGACGGAGGGTTTAGATGAATGGTTCTACTTAAGTTGTACCCAAAAGCATTTCCCATTCTCTGTCTGTTCTACAGCTTTCTCAGCAACATGTTCTTATGCACATCGTCCATGTGAGATCAAATTAAAACCTGTAGAAATAAGAAAACTCATTAAATATTTCCGAAACTTGGAAACAAAACAAGGATCCAACAAATAAATAATGTCAAGAAGCTGATCCGGTTCCTCCACTTCCTGAACCTCAAAAGAGCTACTGAAACTAGTTCTCGATCCTGATTCCTCAAAGTAGTCATCCACTTTGATCACAGGGGTACTGAAACATGCATGAGAGATTTAGAAAATGACAATTGACAATGCAAGAGGATCGACTCCCATCTCCAATATGACACCTTCACAAAATTCAGAACCACCTCAAGCACTTGATCACAAAAAAGAAAAAAAAATGCAATCCTCATCAAAGCTCTTTGATTTTTTTAGTTGGAAAAGGATAATGCTAGTGTACATGTAAACCTTCCTGACACAATTATCTATGTTTATTACCAATGCAGTTTTGCTTACTTATCCAGCGGTTTCCAAGTGTTCTCAAGGGTCTTATTAGGTTGTTTTGTGCCCAAACTAGCCATACTGAAATTTGGCAATAATAATTCTGTTAAGATTTCATTACCCTACTACACACACATTAGCGAAGACTTCAATGAATGCCTCGCCGTACCATTCCCTGTTTACCATTTCCAGCTTTATGTACACTTCCACACTCGTGTTGTTACCACCACCACAGATAGGAAACCAGCCAAGGAGTAGCCACTGGCCAGAGACCACCTGTAGCTGCCCAATCCGGTCACTTCCTCACCGACGTGACAAACCCCTAGCAAGTTCACCAGTGTTTAAGACTGCAAACAGCCTCCCAATCTTGAAATTTTTTTGTTAGGCTGCTCCTGCTCTGGCAGCTTGACCTATTTCATCAGCTTTTCATAACAGATACTTGTCCAACAACACCTCCCTCTTGGGGGACAACACCTCCCTCTTGGGGGATGTTCACATTATAGGTGAAGCAGTATTTTCTAAAAAAATATCACTAGCAGTTACAAATAGTAGAAGGATTCACAGAAGCAAAACAGATTTTAACTGCTACTTTAAGGTTCTGTTCAATCTATGACTGTTTTTTATCCAATAGGATCCCCTTTGTTAGCAACACACAAGCTAAACTTGACTGCCATCTCTTGCCTGTATAATTTCTGGACCCCCTATTTATTGCATTTGGTGGCCCACTCCTGATAAGCATAATTCGAACTAACAGCCAAATAATCAGAATTTGTTTAGTATTACTACTAATGTTTTGGGATAAAAAGGATCCTTTAATTTGCAAAAGGATAATGCTAATATACATGTAAACCTTGCTTCCCAACACAGAAGAGGTTTACATGGCATATTCACTTCTCTAAATTTCCAAATATTTTCAAGAGGTTTATTCCCAAACTAGCCATACCCTATACCCAAATTTAGCAGAAAAAAAATTGATTAAGGTTCTTATTGCAATATTGCACACAAATTTATTACATAGCAGATCAGTATTGGTGGATTGGTCGAAGATAATTCTGACAGTCACCTTTGTCACTAACAGGTTTGTCCCTGTGGCAGGAGGCTCAGACAGTGCTGATCCTTTAGAGAACTTTGATCTAATTTTTCTTGATCCCTAAACAAAGACTAGGGTACATTTATATCATCTAGGTAAATTAAGAAACTAGGAAATAGGCAACAGACTAGGAGTCTAAGACTAAACTTTTCCTAACACTAACCAACTAGATAACATCACTAAACTAACATCTCTCTTTCCACAACACATTAGCTAAGAATTCAATGAATTCCTCACCACACCAATATACCATCCTTGTTGCCTCATTCCAGCTTTTTGTGCAAGTTTAACAAAGAAATCTTGCATAGTTTTACTTCAAAGTTCAAAAGGTAATTTTATCACATATAGCATGCCCTGTCCCTTTATCAAATTAGTTACTCCACCTGGAACTAAGCTTCAAACCACTGAGTCTGGATAGGGCTATCAAAACATGATCAGGACACCTATATCAAACATAAAATTATAAGCCAGCGCATGATAATTTGAAGCATTCTAGGACTCCCAGATGAGAGTAAGACGCCTAGACCGAATTACTCTTGCTGCAAGCTGAACGATCAAGTACAAGAATTTGAAAAATATTTTGCTACCTTTAAGATCATTTACAGGGCAGAAACAAAAGAGATTCTACCGATATACAGTGGTAAACACTTGGTGTATAGCCATAAGCACATGGTATCTCGAGAAAGAGCATATTTACCTGAAAGGATATACCTTCATTGCCCTGCTCATAGACACTTTACGCACAGCAACCCGGTGGTGCCTTCTTCTGAAACAAGGCTCATGTTCTTTGGTCACAGATGATGTGGCCCTTTCATTTTCCCCTTTGTTGAGAAAATGGACATTGGAAGCTGGCCTCTTATTGCCTTCATTCATGGAGTCAACATAATGTGGAACATCTGTTCTTTTGCAGCTGCTTTTACCTGTGCACCCAGCTATCTGAGGTTCCTCCTTGTCACCTATCTGTGTCATCACTTCTTTGTCTGAAGACTTATCTTTTCCCATGGACTCAGCACAAGGTGGAATAGCTGGTCTATTGTTGATGCTTCCTTCACTGCACACACCAGATGTCCATTGTTCCTTCTGGCCACCAGAGGGTTTTACCAATAAACCATGTGAGGAATCATCCAAATTATACAGCAAGGGGGCACTGTCCAATTTTGCTTGCTCAATCATACTGCTCTTTTTCTCAGACACAAACTTAGGTGTGGGGCTAACAAAATGGGAAAGATTGTCATCACAGTTCACATCGATGTTTCTGTCAGCTTCATCTTCCTCCCTAAACCGTTTCTTCCCTCTTGGCTCCATGATGATGTCTTTTTGTTGATCCCCAGCACGATCATTCCCTTTGTCTTCTGCTACACCAAGATCTGAACTTTCTTGGGGCATGGTAGTTCTACCTTCACTGTGAGCTGAAGCATGCTCAGCGCCATCATGAAATTTGTCCTGTTGGTCCATTGGTAGAGTGTCACTACCTCCTGCTGCTAAATCAGAATCTGAACCTTCCTGAGGCATGGTGATTCCATCTTCAAGGTGACCAGAAGCATGCTCAGCACATCCCTGAAGTTTGTCCTCCTGGTTTGGCAGTGGGCTGTTATTGGTGCCTGTTGCTAAATCAAAATGTGAACTTTCCTGAGGCATGGTGATTCCATCTTCGAGCTGAACAGAAGCATGTTCAGCACATCCCTGAAGTTTGTCCTCCTGGTTTGGCAGTGGGCTGTTATTGGTGCCTGTTGTTAAATCAAAATGTGAACTTTCTTGAGGCATGGTTGTTCCATCTTCGAGCTGAACAGAGGCATGCTCAGCACATCCCTGAAGTTTGTCCTCCTGGTTTGGCAGTGGGGTGTTATTGGTGCCTGTGGCTAAATCAAAATGTGAACTTTCTTGGGGCATGGTGATTCCATCTTCGAGCTGAACAGAGGCATGCTCAACACATCCCTGAAGTTTGTTCTCTTGGTTTGTCAGTGAGGTGTCACTGTCACCTGTGGCTAAATCACAATGTGAACTTTCTTGAGACATGCCAATTCCATCTTCGAGTTGGCGAGAGACATGCTCAAGACATTCCTGAGGCTTGTCCTCCTGGTTTGCCAGTGGGGTGCCAGTGCCGCTGTCGCCAATGGCTAAATCAATATCTGAACTTTCTTGAGGCATAGTAATTCCATCTTCGTGCTGACATAAAGCATGCTCAACAACTTTATCCTGCTGGTTCTTCAGCTGTCGGATGTCACTGACGCCATTGCCTGAGGCAGTGATTGCCACCTCCTGGTGCCTCTGCAGGAGGTAACATGTACTGCAAGGAGTCCTCAGCGACGACTGAATGGCCCGCATTTGGTTCAGCATCAGCAGTTCCACACTTGGCATCCTTGCAAGCAGGTGGATGAGGACGAAGCTCGTGAGCCTCAACCAGGAGGCGCCTTGGCCCCTTCACCCACTCGAAAGCAGCTTCCACGACCACGGAATCAGTGAGCTGAAACCAGGAACCATCCAGCTCAATCTGCGAAATGAAACAGTGCCAACAGATGAAGCCAAAAGAAACGAAATTTTCCACAACGGGGCAACCAAAACGAAATTAGCGGCTAAAGATTAATCTTTTGACACCCGCATTGTTATTCCAGCACCATACCTGCAAGGATGAGACGGCGATTGGCCCGGTGCAGGGGGAAACACGCGGCATGCTCCGCGCTCACTTGGCCTGCGGGTTCAATTTGGGGTTCAGGGTGTCAGTTCGTGTTTTTTTTTCCCAGAGATGCCGCACAAATCAGGAGGAATGCAGAGGTAAAGGGATCGATTTGCAACAGAATCGCCATAAACAAGAAGCGAGGGGAAAAAGGCGGATTTTTTTCTATAGATGGGGAGAGTGAGGAGAAAGGGGAGGAAGATGGAGAGGCACGCACGCTTGAGGTCGGCGACGGTGGTGGCGCGGGCGGGGAAGGAGAGGACGAGGCGGGTGCCGAGGCTCGTCTCCATGAAGACCGTCGCCGTCTCGGCGGCGGCCATCGCCGACGCGGACACGAGGCAGGGTCGGTTTCCCCTGCGCCGCACGAATCGCCGCTTCCCTGGTCGGCGGAGAAAACCCCAAGGTTCGCTGTTTACAGGTGTGCTGCTGCAGGCAAACCTCCGTTTGACTAGTTGGACACTTTTTTTTTTTTTTTTTAAGCATGTTCGTTTGGCTGTGGCTTATCGTAAACGATTGAAAATTTTCAGCCGAAATAGTATTTTTCTCTCACATAAACCAGCCAACAGTACTTCTTCACGAACCAGCAACAATACGAACCAGCCAACCGAACAGGTGGACTATCTGAACAGTACGACCAGTGGTGGTGCGCCGCTTGGTTTTCATTTATGTTCGGTACCATATCAGGTGTAAACCAATCAACTTGTGTAAACTTGAAAAGTATCAATCAGGACCACTAGATGCTGATCCAATAGATAGGGTGAGATGTGGGATATTTTTGCGCTTAAGCCCCTACCCGCCGGCCTTTTTTACGCTTAAGCCCCCTCACCCCATCCATTAGATCAGCATCTAGTGGTCCAGATCGGTAGTTTCTAAATTTATACGGGTTGGTTGGTTTCTACCTAATATGTTGCATGTTTGTCTTTCTGATAACGAGGATTCCGTCCTAAAATTGAGATATTTAAATATTTATTATAATTTATTTAAATATAAAATATTTAGGTGAATAATTTTTTAAAAAATACCAATCATACATATAACTATCATAAGTGTCAACCATTTAAAATATAGTAAGCACGAGATTTTTTCATAGTTAAGTGAGGGCTACACGAGGTATTTGGTTTATGCAATGATTTGTCCTAAAATTTCTAGGATACTGACTCCATTTTTTGAATTTTGAGCTAATTAATGATCCAACGGTGAAGGATTATCATTGTCAGCCTGTTACAAAACAAATTTCTATGATGCCAACCCTCATCATTTTTCGAATTTTCAGGTAATGAATGACCCGACGGTGAAGGGTTATCACATTTGACTCGTTAGAAACCGACAATTATGGGCGATGGTGATTGCCGGTTCTGTAGCGAGAAGAGACATAGCCCTTAAACAGCCTCTATACACATGGGGGGTGTTTGGTTTGAGGACAATGATAGATGGGATAATGGCCATCCATATATTTTGGGATATGGATATCCACATTGTCTGTTTGGTTGGATGGATGGAACGAGCTATTTTTCTGTTTGGTTGGATGGATGAGATTGGATGGGACGAGAATACTTAACTAATTATATTTATAATTTAAAAATAATACCAACTATTTGTACATTAATAAATATACACCGACACTAATCTTGTCATTATAATCACTAATTAAAAAATAAGATATGTTAATTAGCATTATACTACTCTAATTGTCACACAAAACATACGCTAATCAACATGTGGATATCCTCATCCGTCAGATTTTTTAGGGCCACGATATCCAGTATCTACTCAGAATATTCTTTATTATGGATATCCAGGTTCAGCTTATCCATCTAACCAAACACCCTGTATATGGATATCCATGTCTCATCCATAGATATCCATAAAACCAAACACGCCCACGGGGGATGAGCCTAGACGGATTCAAAGGAGGTAAAAAGGTAAGCTGGCGCCTAGACTTCTACCGGTGTTAGTCCCACACATTTTGCCTATTTGACCTTCTAGACCCACGCATTTACATCTTGTGCCCTTACAGCCTTGTTGATTGTTGCCTTCCATTTGTCCATTGCACTACCCTGTTCGTTTGTTTTATAATTGGAAAAAGTCTACTTCACCCCCTAACTATGGGGGTGGTCTACATAATCTCCTCAACTATGAAACGATCTGATTTACCCCCTGAACTTTCCAAAACCGTCTATTTTACCCCCTAGGCGGTTTTCAGCGGCGATTTTGCTACAGTAACAGGTGTTTTGCTACATCAACGTCGGGTTGCTACAGTAGCAGGTTTTGTATTTTCCTTGTTTCCGCTGAATCTTTAAAAAATCATAGTAAATCACAGAAAAATCATAAAATGGAAAATCTAATTTTGTTGGACTCCACATGAGTAGATCTACACAGTGAACATACAATATGGTACACTTTAGCACAAAACTTTTACTGTAGATTTATATTAATTAGAAAATCTAATATGGTAAATCAGACCGTTTCATAGTTGAGGGAGTTATGTAGACCACCCCCATAGTTGAGGGATGGAGTAGACTTTTTCCTTTTATAATTCGTACTTTTTCAGTGAACGAACATTATTTTTCTCTTACAACAAATCAGCATACGGTACTTTTAGCCATGGCTTTTCAGCCAAACGAACGGGACACAGAAGGTGGCTCATGACATCGCATCCCGTCATATGGCCATGGCCAAGGCCAAGGGCGCGTGCTGCGCGTGTGGCTCCCCAAAACTTCCCTTCTCAACTTGCCTATTGAAACACACACTAGCTTCCTATTGAAATTAAGCACTTTACTATTGGGTTTCTCATTAGATACTAATCTCCTCCCACTTAGTACTAATTATGTGCCTTTGAAATTCTTTGATTAATTAGTTGACTAAATAGGACAAAACCCAATTAATCCAACATAAACATGGTCCGCACCGCATTATTTTTTATTTTATTAGATTAGAGTTCCAAAGAGCCAAAATGGCTCCCCTGTCCATTAGCAGTGCAGCTTGAGAAAGTTCCAAACTGTTGCATAAATATTTTCAGACTTAATACATTACATCATTGGACAACCTAATAATTAGTAGAGACGAGAAACGGCGGCACACATTCACCCAAATGCATGACGACGTGCCCATCATTGTGTATTTAGCCATATAAATAATAAGAGAATGCCTTAAACCCGCTATACCCCAGTATGGTAGCTATGATACAAGCATAACAACTAGCGTTGCACGCCAGCAGATGAGGTCAGCCCTTCCATCGGTGGCCGCAGCTGGGGTTGCAGCAGACGAAGAAGAGCGTCATGCCGTCCTCGCCTCTCGTCGTCGCCTGCACCGTTCACCGCCCATTCATCAGCACACAGCACACAGCACTCATGTTGTTCGAGGCCACCGAACCGATCACTGAAGATTAATTAATCAATAAAACTGACATCCATGCATGAGCCCATGACCCTGCAGACCTGGAAGAAGACGGCCTCGCCGTGGCCGCAGGCGGCGCAGCGGACGGACTTGGTGCGCGGCAGCGTCGGGTCGGAGGCCACGTCCTCGAACAGCACCTGCGTGAGCTCGCCGGCCGCGTGGTCCACCACGTTCCGGTACACGCAGTTGCTGTCCGCCACCCCCTGATGCTCGCAGTTCCTGCAGGCGTAGAGAAGCACCTTGTTCTGCCTGTCCTCCTTTGGATACAGTATGCTGTTGCTGCATTGCATTGCATCAAAGAAACAGAACGACTCTGTTCATGAATCAAAGTAGAGTACTCAAGAAACTGGATGAGCATATACCGATCAATCGACCACCAGCTCACCATTCACGGCAGAACCTCATGGTGCTCATGGCTGCTGCTCCTGCAGCCTGCTGTCAGCTCCCCTGCTCTCACTGTTTCAGTGACCCGTAACTGATTCCAAGTGGCAGAGGCAATTGGGAAGCACTGATGTTATTTATTCTCTGATATCAGCAGAGATATCAGAGATGTGTAATTAAGGAGCAAGTATTTGCTGGAGGCATTTGCTTTTACAAAAATAATAATTCGCAGAATCTTCTTACTCACCTGATCCTGAACCTGGTAGGAGAGGGTAGAAGAGAAGTCGCCAGAGAGGGGCGTTCTGGACTTCTTGTCATTGTACTCAGTCGAGCTCTCTTGTCGCGTCCTTTCTAGCTTTTCTTTTCGATTCTCTTTTTTTTTTTCGATTTTACTACAGCAAGAGTGCTCAGTTACCTATCCTATATTATAATATAATTCTTGGACCTGATCCATTTATCTTGGGTTTTTTCTCCCTTGCTTCTGGAGTGGTGGTATGGATGTCAGTATTGAGTAATATTTATTGCTAGTCCTATACTCCAACGCTTGCCGTCTCAAAAAAAAAAAAAATCCTGCAACGCTTGTGGCATCTGTGTTCTAACTCTTGGTTTTTTTTATAATTTGAGTCCTCAAACTTGTATTGCGGTATCGATCATTTGGATCCTAGACTCTTAAATTCTGATATTTGGATCCCTAAGCTTGTATATATAGCGGTGTCATCTAGGTTTGTGAGAAGTTGCATAACGTGGCATGCTAATTGTGTGTTAACGGGCAAGTTCAGTGATCTGGTGTATAAGTTTAGGGCCCGGACATAAATATCAGGAGTTCAAAACCAGAGTGACAGTCATACTAGCTTAGAAACTCAAAGTTGGAGACCCAGAATGACGGCATCTTTCTCTGTAAAGTACGTCATTGTTTACACCAAAATTTGGGAAATGAACGTGGAAATTCGAAGGCTTTCAAAATTGTGCCCATCGAGGAATCGATTGCATAAGGATCGATATCAGCTGATTCAGATACGACTCTGGAATCGGATCTCTTTGGATGACGTCAGCAGATAGCGATGATGAGCTACGGTTGGTGCCAGGAAACTACATATCGGACTCTACAAAAAAGGAAAGATTAGGGTCCAAGTTATCTTAAATTAGGAATGTTTTCTTTTATGCCGTAGATTATAACGAGTCGTGCTCGAGTGGGATTCATGTTTAGGCTCCGGGTATAAATATTGGACCCCGGCTATTGTACGAGGACACACAATCAATCCAATATAAATTACTTACTTTTTTTTTTTTTTGCTCCGGCCACCCCTTAGGAGTAAGAGTAGAGTAGATCTCGACGAGTTTTTCAGCGAGCAGGGCTGCATCGGTCCGGCCGACCTCCGGCTTGTCTGTAAGTACCGTCATGGCTTATACTTCTGTTTGTACGGCTGCATCGATCCGGTCGACCTCCACTACGACTCTAGTGTAAGTTAGTTATCGACTCTTATTTAGTTCAAGTACGGCTGCATCGATCCGATCGACCTCCACTGCTCGAACTAGATTAAGGTCAAGTTATCGGCTCTATCTAAGGGTGGCGTCCTTCGGATAGATTCATTAAGTTACCGATATTGCTTATTGCTTTTATTATTTATTTAATTACAGCAATATCACTTCGCCCGATTGGGATTGATCTAGATCGGCATTATATCTTGTTTAATCAATCGTTTGTTAATCTAAACTGATCTAATCTACATCTTAAACGATGAGTTATGTTTTATTGGCTATTTTATATCAATCTTGATCATGCATAGTGTGCGGTTAAGACATGTCTGGTCTTGAGTAGATCTATTGGCTAACGAGAACCGTTTCATGGTCCGTTATCACAGTCTGTGTGATTCTGCCTCACACCCCATTATTAGCATCGTGGAGTGGGGATCGTTATTTGATAGGTTTGTTCCTGATAGGGCATGATTTTAACTGTGCACTATGTCTGAATCGGTTGTTTTAGCCGATATCGAGTGCTTTCACATACAGTTCACGTCACGAGACCGTTGAAGTAAAGATAGGTTGAAAGATGTGTTAGCCCCATGCATCATGCCCACTGGTTATAGCGATAGATGAGATCTAATATGTTCATTAGATTTATCTTTATTAAATGGTTAAATGGTGATGAGTTGTTTCTTTTATATAAAAGGGGATTCGGTTACTTGTGGTTATTGGCTTAGTGTAAACTGAGTAGTGTTGATATCCTATTGCCACTGATTAATATTTGTCCAAATAACAATATTCATCTGGAATGATAACCGATTTTTCTTTCATAATTCCATGAGCTTCAACTGATTTATTCTTATGAGTATGCTGGAATCGGCTATTTAGTCGATTTCCTTCCAAATCGGCTCTCAGAGCCGCACATTCGGGACTGTCTGGCAACATCGGCATGTTCCGCCTTAAATTACTGATTAGCTTTCTCTCCTTGTCGATTGCAGGGTCAAATTGACTGGCACGTCTCGGGAGGAGTGCGCAGGATCGACCACCCCTGCGTTGAAGCTAGGCGGATCTACAGCTCCATCGAGCAGACCCTTCTGACTTGCTTGTGTGCCTTCGGCACGGGACGAAATTTCGTGCCGACAGTCATGGGCGCGTTCGGCTGGGGCTGGGCTGGGCAGCGCACTCACAGTGACACTGTTCACGTGAATCAAGGAGTAGTGTTTTGGCTTATTTTTCAGTCCTGCCGAACAGCCTCCATGTCTTTTGTTTTATCCTATTATGTATTAATAAAAAATCAGCAAAACTCCTGCCAACTTCCATGGAGAAAAACTTGACTTATGTTTTTTTTTAAAAACATGTAATCAGTATCCAATGCTAGGGGCTGTTTGGGAGGACTCTTTGGAATTGATTCTCTATGAGAATCGCTCCTCCTCCACCAAATAGCTAAATCTCGCACAGATTCATGTGGAAGCCAGGCAAGAATTACCCCTCCATTTACACTGGAATGTGGGAGCTAAAAAAAACCCTGCTCTCCACTGCTCTATGTTCAAAACCCACAAGAATCACTCTAGAATCAATTCTCACCTACTATCCACCCTGCTCCCCCACCATAACCAAGTAGAATCACTCCACTAGAGAATCAAGGAGAAAAACCAGAGAATCTAGGAGTGGAGCTCCGTCAATCAAGGAGCAGAGCTAGAAAATCAATCTCTATCGCATGTTTATTCTCAAAAGTCTGCTACGGATGTTTCTTTTTTTTCTTAAATAAAGCATATATATAAACCAGGTCCCATTTGGGAGGGTTTTTTCACATAAAACGGCCTGGCTTTTAGAGAATATTTTTACACTGTAAACGCTGCCGTCTAGTGTGAATGGTGACATTCACAAATTGAAAGTTTGGGCCAGGCTTGGGATGTGCTTGGATCTGCCTTGGGCCGAACTGCTGGGGGCGAGATTAGCATATATAATACTGGACCTGAATTTAATTATTAACAAGGCCCATCAGGTCGGATGGGCTAACCTGGGGCTGATGGTGTCTGCACTCTGCAGCATGTCACCCTTTCTCTAGTCAAGTATTACTCCGTATATGTATCTGCCCTGATTAATTCCGCTGAAGGTATACCTGTTTATGTCAAACTGATGATTACACAGAGCCATGTTTCTCTCAGGTCTCAATCTATTCTTCCCAAATGCATGATCAAAACCTTCATCCACCCAAGCGGCTGCAGCAAGCAGGCAGGGCAGGCAGCAGAAGGTCAAGGAGGAGGCGTGAACACGAATACACGTCCGTTCCTCGTTCGTCACTGACCGAAAGCAGCCAATGATGTGTGTTTGTGAATATGTCATGTCACCACCGATCTGCATGGGCGCATGGCATGGCATACGGATACGGATATACATATATACCGAGCAGCACCAGCACCAGCACCAGACGTTGCGCGCCCATCACCCCAATTTGCTCAACGGATGGATAAGCAAGGCGTATACGTGTACAAGTCCGGTACGCACTGCTCATCACTCCCATCATCACTGCCTCACTGTGGACTGGAGTCTCCTTCACTCAACTCTCGTCCATGGCCATACATCGATCGATCTCCTTCGTTCCCTTCATCAGTCGTCACCACTAAGGATGAAAACGGAACGGAAATATCCCGAACCGAACCGCATCGTTTTTTTATATTTAATCCGATCGAATCCGCATTTTCTTGTCCGACTTTACCGTTTTCGCTTTCGCATTTCAGATGTTTCGTATTTCAAATGTAAAAGTAGAAAACGGTTTAGACATTTTTCCGACCGTTTTCTACTTTTCTACTTTTAATTTGAAATATTCCGAATTGAAAATTCGGTTTAAACCGAATTTGGCCAACTGCACAGGTCATACAGCCCAATTACAGGTTGTTCACCACGCAGTTGTGTTCTTTCTACTGGTGGCCAGCTGCCCTCTCTTATAGACGGCGCTCAGCCTCGTCTCTCTTCACCTCATGAGATGGTGCTAAATGTCAGGAAACCGGCAGCATCTACACGAAAGCCCACCTGGACCATAGCCCATCAAGCTCATCGGTTTAACCCCTACCTGCAAAGTCAATCATTTGATAGTTTTTGCATCAGCCGAATAAATCTTTGTTACTCAAAAGAAAAATCTGAATAAATCTTTAAAATAAAATACTACATCTATTCTAAAAAGATTAATAAAATTATTCTGACTCAGTTCGAGTTCGAGTTCATGTTTCTATAATATGCACTTGTTAATTATTATATGCACTTGAACTTGATCATGTATGCACTTAGTCATGCACTTGGTCTACGGGTCGGTATTCCGTATTGAGTTTTCGTATACCGACCGTGTTCGATATAATTCCGCTCGAATTGTTTCGTTTTCGAAATTCTCGATATTCCGTAAGTTCGTGTTCGTTTTCGTGTTCGGTTTGTCCGTTTTCGTTTTCGTTTTCGTATTCAAATGTAAAAGTAGAAAACGATTGAGGAGTTCTTCGTTCGATTTCGTCCGTTTTCATCCTTAGTCACCACCCACACCAACTGCAAGCCTTGTATGCACAGTACGTATGGACCATGGAGGCGTGTACGTACATAGGGTAGCACAGGAGCTTCTTATCGTCTAGCATCTGTTTGATTGGCTCAGCACCGGGCCCACCGGTCAGCGTCACCGTCACATGGGCGGCTGCGCTATTGTAGCTACGTACAACGACAGGGTAGCCTGATCGAGTCATAAGCCGGTGCCAACCCCTTTCACAGGTACAGGCTACACCGCTACAGCGACAGGACAGAAGCCGCGGAATTCCATGAGACACCAAGGCACGAAGCAATCCAGTTCCAGTTGGGTCATGGTAGAGTCGTAGAGATCACTATAGCCTACAGGTGATGGTGATGCAAAGTGCCCAGTTTGTACGGCATTGATTAGGCTTGAGGCGTTGGGATTTGATCGAGAACGGGAGGTGATGTGGAATCAGAATATCCTCGCACACTCCCCATGCATGTTTCTGGCACGAATTTTGTGGGTAGCGTAGGTTTCCAATAGCGCCCATTTGAAGGGGGAGCTGGAGCTATTTTTCTCTCCACTATGGTAGCCTACAATAAAAGAATAGTGACGCACAATACTTTGGGAAGGGCCGTCTCTAGGGGGAGGGCAGCGGGTGCGACCGCCGGGGACCCAAGCCACTAGGGGGGCCATGAAAACATATTATGTATATAGCTATTTATAATTAAGTGATGAAAGCCTATATATTTAGTATAGAAGAAGCCCATGAGAGTTTTGAGGGTCAGCGTCTTTTCTTATTCCTGATCAATCGTTTGTCTTTCTCGTGGTCTCGTCCCACGCCCGACCCAACGCATGACGCCTCAACTAGTCGTCCGGTCATTATCTTTTAATTAAGGTAATCATAATAGTTATTTAACTTTCCTTTTAGTTCTTTATGTATTATCGTTATGTTTAACTAAACATATGTTGCAAGTTATTTTTTTTCATATGATATATTTTAATCGTAATATTCAAAATTAGTTTAATAGGTCCTCGCTACTTTTTGCTTGTCCAAGGGCCTTTAAAATTTTAGAGATGGTCCTGACTTTGGAAGACGGACTGGAGCACCCAGAGCAGCACCAAATGGGCCCCAACTCTACGATACGATACAATGCAATGCAACCAGGCAACCATGCTGTAGCTGGGAACACTGAAGTTCAGAAAAACAGCGTCATGCTCAAGGTCTAGGAGACTGTTGCATTGCTTTTGTCAACACATGTGGTTCGGTAGGACGGTAGTCCCTGCCCTACATGTTAGCTAGCACCACCTTCGGTAGCCAGTTTTAACTCCGCCCTAGAACAAATAATGCCATAGCCCATAGGTACGGTGCACACAAGAACAAGGCCTTGTTTAGATTGGGGTTAGAAATCGGTATTTGGCACTGTAGCACTTCGTTTGTATTTGACAATTATTGTCCAATTATGGCCTAACTAGGCTCAAAAGATTCGTCTCGTCATTTACAATCAAACTGTGTAATTAGTTATTTTTTATCTATATTTAATACTCCATGCATGTGTCTAAAGATTTGATGTGATGGAGAGAGAGTAAAAAAACTTGCAATCTAAACAAGGCCCAAGTCATTTTAGCAGCTACACATAGATCTTGTCATTTCCGCATTGTGGCAGTAGTGTTTTTTTTAACACACGGGGAGTCTTCTGGATATTCTTAGGGCCCGTTTGGAATGGAGGAATACAAAATATAGGAATGTAAAAAAAAAACACAGGAACAAGAAAACATAGGAATTGAATGAATGGGTAAAACAGAGGATTGGAAAAATACAGGAATTTCATTGGAGTTGTGTTTGTAACACAGGAATTGAAATATCTTAGGAATTTGAGGGAGCTAGAAAAAAATCTAAGTGCTTATACTAGTGCATTGTGGTTCTACATGCTAGTTATTAAATGTACAAATATTGTGGTCTGCTGTGATCCACTCATTTCTTGTATTTTTTAATGCCTCGTCGGTGGAATCATGAAAGGTGGCTCTGGCGGCACGAGGCTCCTAGATCGCTATTAGCAAGTGATCAGGCCATCCTTCACGCGCAGGAAAATTTTCAAGGGATTCAAGTGGCTGTTTCCTTTCCTTCATTTTGCGTAGGAAACGAAGCCTTTCCAGAGGAAACGCACGCCTGGTTCCTGCAATCCAAACACATGGTGACATAAGCAAAATGGAGAAATCTTGTTCCTTTGAAATTCCTATGGCAAAACTCCAATCCAAACAAGCCCTTAAGAAGAAAGGTGAGGTGCCGCGCGGGAGCCGGCGCTCGAACCGTGGGCGGGCAGCCTGAGCCCCTGCTCAGCTGACTAACCGAGCCCCCGCGGCCCCGCTCGGTTCTCTGTGGCAGTAGTGTTATGCCCAAGATATCTTGGGCCTTGTTTAGATTATAAATTTTTGCATTCTAGACACTGTAGCACGTTTCGTTTGTATTTGACAAACTTTGTCCGATCATAGACTAACTAGGCTCAAAAGATTCGTCTCGTGATTTACAACCAAACTGTGCAATTAGTTATTTTTTTTACCTACATTTAATGTTCCATGCATGCGTCCAAAAATTGATGTGATGGAGAGAGAGTGAAAAAACTTAGAATTTGGAGGTGACAGCAGCGCTCCATAAATACAGACGAACCATTTGCCCTTTGGATCTAGTAACTGCTGTCCTAAGCGTAGAGCAGTTGATACTGCTACTGTAGCTAGTGCACCAAGGGACTCCACCCTGTTCGCTTGATCATATCAATCATGATACAGTATTTTTTCTCACAACAAAACAGCATCAGCCGATTTATAAGTCATGGAAACGATCAAGCGAACCAGTGTTAAAGGGCGCATGCTCCATTAGCATCGCCGCCTGCGTCATGTCTGCTAGTCCTCCATTTTCCCCCCTTTGTAGCTGAAAGGGTAGAGACCGGTGAGCACATGATGAAAGCAAGGAAGGAAGGGTGGAGGATTGACATGTTTGGTTTCAGAAATCTGAAAAACTGAAAAGAAAAGAATTGGCATGTTGCCAGGACCTGTTTGGATGAGATAGCTGAGAAAACTTGTTTAGCTGCCTGGGATTGGTAGGTTTTCTTTGACAGGGTGACTGTAGTTTGGATGAGAGCAGTACGTACGAATAAAACCTTGGAACAAATTTTGCTGATACTTTTGCTTTTTATCAGCCTACAATTGTAAAGAAGCCTGTAAGAAGGAGATAAGCTAAGAGGTGAAACATAGTCGGCACACAAGCAGAGCCTTCCAAGGCACGTCACTAACCTCGGCAAGGCAAAAAAAAAAAAAAAAAAAAAAAAGACGAATCAATCAATTTAGCCCTAGTTTAGTTGTAGGAATTTGGATTTTGAGGCTACTGTAGCACGTTCGTTTTTGTTTGGCAAATAGTATTCAAACATGGATTAATTAGGCTTAAAACGTTCGTCTCACAATTTCCTACCAAACTGTGCAATTAGTTTTTCTTTTTGTCTATATTTAATGCTCCATGCACGAGCCGCAAACATTCGATGTGACAGATACTGTAACAACTTTTTAAAATTTAGATTCCAACTAAACAAGGGCTTAACCCTGCTGCCACTCGTTTCGCTGCCGCCATCTGAAATCGTTTTCACCTGCCCGATTCGCTTGCCATTTTAGCCACCCGATGTGTTGACATCAAGACACGCTCTCCTGGACCCTTTTCTGTCTATCTGTCCCCTCTTTCTTGGGCCCTGTTTAGTTGCACTCAAAATATCAAATTTTTTAAGATTTCTCGTCACATCGAATCTTTAGACGCATGCATGAAACATTAAATATAAATAAAAAATAAAACTAATTATATAGTTTAGACGAAATCCATGAGACGAATCTTTTAAGCCTAATTAGACTATGATTGGACACTAATTGCCAAATAACAACGAAAATACTACAGTAGCATTTTACAAAAAAAATTTGGCATCCAAACTGGCGCTTGGTCGTCTCTGCTTTCGTCCCATGGATCAACGTCACTACGTCAGGAAAGCTGAAGAAGCGAGCAGCAGAGGCCGACCGTCTGGCCAGGATGAAGTATACTGTATACATGCCTTCCTCTGCTAAAAGCTACTGCCAATTTATCAACCTATAGGAGTAGCTATTTTACTGCTCTGAATTGACTAAACCGGATTGCTTTTCACCTCTCTGCTTGCTCTTTCTGCAGGTTACACCAATCTTCAGAGTAGAGACAAGACAATTTGGCGGCTGGATAGACTTCTTTAATCACGTGATTAGCATCTTCTTCTAGACCACTGTTAAGATCAACCTAATCAGGCTGTGATTTGTTGGACAAGTTGTGTGCTGCAATCCTGAATGAACCGTTGTTGTAAAGGCGTTAGGTGACATGAAAAAAATAGACATTTTTCATGCATGCGTTGCAGAATTTGGGAGTACGTGTACACGAACGAACAGCCGCTGCAGAAAACCGTACGCCGTAGCAGGTTGGCTGCCCGATAAATCTGACCACTTAAGAACGAAATCACCAAACCACACGCAAAGATCAATGGTGATTGCACATTAGTCGTACGTACTACGTTTAATTTGTGAGATGAACGAAAATAGCCAAATGTAAAAAGTGGAAAGAAATGCTTGGTTTATTTCTCCATTTAACCACCCCCTTACTCAGGACTTGCCATGGAAACTTCCTGCCCTAGCTACTGCAGAAAATTTGAATTGCTTCGTAAAAACATCCACATCACAGCCACTTTATTTCTCCTCTTTCTGGCACAAAATTTTTTTTGTTTGTAAAAATTGAACTGTTCTCTTTTTTTTGTGTGTGTGTGGAATTGGCCTTTTTTTAAAAAAAAAAAGAAAAGTCATGCATTTTTGCTGCATACAGGTACGTATACGTACAGGTTGTTGCAAGTACGTACCAGCACATTTTGAGCTCAGATGATGGCGCCGTTTGCGGCTGTGGGCAGAGTGGCTGCATTCTTCCTACGTACGTCTCCTTCCTATGACATGTTTTGGATAGAGAAATATAATTTTGGTCTTCCGAGTGGTCCTTCATTTCATGCCATGAATATCTCTCCCTTTCTCTTTTTCGAACAAAAAAGTGCTGCGAATAAACAGGTAAAGGCGACAGTCTCTTTTTGACAGTACATCAACAACCCAAAAGGTTAAGGCGGTTTTTGATCAAAACCATTTACTATTTGGTCATTGTGTGCATGATAGCCTCCGCAAAGTGTTCAACGCGCCCTCATACAAAACCATAGTTTTAGTATGGTTTGTTGATCCAAAAGGTGGTTTGAAATGCACCCATTTGACATATGTAGTTCATTTCTAGGACCGATGCTGTATATAAGTTGTATAAATAAAAGTACTTCTAACTAGAGAGAGAAAAAATGAGTGCTTTTGGATGGATGGATGAATGAATGGAGATTGGGAAAAGTGAGAACAATGTGCTCTCCATGTTGGAAAGCTCTTCTATGGCGCCTTTGCCCTTGCAACAAAAGATGCTCTGTTTTCAACAGCTGCTACCTTAGCCTCTATGGGAACTAACATCTGCCACAAACCTCAGAGTAGTTTATGCGTCATACTCCCACTACTGCACATGTTCAATGGTTACTATTGTCTTTGCAGATTCGAAGACCAATGGCAAGGTTGTTACTGTTTACTGATCGATTATGCATTTATGCTGTGCTCTGTCCTTGGCACACACATTTACCAGTTCAGTCATCAGTTTGTTTCACCTGCCTTTGGCACGAATTCAATTCCTCAAGATATAAGGGAGTGTTTGGTCGCCCCTACTAAATTTTAGTCGTTGTCTTATTGAATATTTGGACATATGTATGGAGTATTAAATATAGACTAATTACGAAACTAATTACATAGTTTACGATTAATTTGCGAGACGAATCTTTTAAGCCTAATTAGCTCATGATTTGACAATGTTTGCTACAGTAAACATGTGCTAATGACGGATTAATTAGTCTTAAAAAATTCATCTCGTGGAGTACTGACGGATTATGTAATTTGTTTTTTTATTAGCATCCGAACATCCCATGCAACATCCTCCCGACACACCGTCTAAATTTTAGTAGCGGGATCAAACACCCCCTGAATATCACCAAAATTCAGCACCTAACAACCATCACTGACTGGGTGACTAACTGACATACCACGAACGCTGCAATATCTGAATGTACTCCTACGACAGAAAACAGAGGGAACTGCACAAACTTCCACGCCGCAGTTACAGTCTTGCAATTGCAAGCCCATCATTTTTATCTTCCCTATAAAAATACGCATTAATAATGAAACACGGATTAGTTTAAGTGATCAAACGGAACAGTGATTGCAGAAGTCTTGGACGGGTTTCATTTTTCCAAAAAAAAAACAAAGGGGAAAAAAGAGATAGTGGTATTCTTTTCGTTTCCTTGCACGACCATCTTCCTCCTCCCCTGCGGACTGCGGTGGTTGCAACTTGCAGATGTGCATCAGAGGAGCGCTGCTGCTTGCCGCTGCTGTTAGCGTATATAACCACACTCCCCCCTCACCGCTCCATCTCCACAACCACACACCGCATTGCCTTGCACCGCACCACCCGGCAGCCGCCAGCAGCCATGCGGCGCCGCCCGCATGTCCCCCTCCTTTCCATCCTCCCCCTCCTCCTCCTCGCCGCCTCAACCCCGGCGTCAGCGGCGCGCGCGGCGTTCGCGTGCGCGCCGGGCGGTCCGGCGACGACGCTGCCGTTCTGCCGGCAGTCGCTGCCGCTGCAGGCGCGGGCGCGGGACCTCGTGTCGCGGCTGACGCGCTCCGAGAAGGTGCGCCTCCTGGTGAACAACGCGGCGGGGGTGCCGCGCCTGGGCGTGGCCGGGTACGAGTGGTGGTCCGAGGCGCTGCACGGCGTCTCCGACACCGGGCCAGGGGTCAAGTTCGGCGGCGCGTTCCCGGGCGCCACCGCGTTCCCGCAGGTCATCGGCGCCGCCGCGTCGCTCAACGCCACGCTCTGGGAGCTCATCGGACGGGTACGTGCGTACGTATACGAACTTGGTTTGCCTTGCTTGGCATTGCCACCGCCGCCGCCGTCGAGTGCTTGTGGGCTGTGCGGGTTGTTTTGTCGTGCACGCATGTGAGTGAGGCTGAGGCCGGCCGCATGTCTTTGCGCGCTCTGGCGTCTGGCGTCTGGCGTCGTCGTCCTCCGCGCGCTGTCTCGTGTCGCTCGCTGTGCCTGTGCGGCGCCGTGCTATGGTTGTCGCGGCCTCCAGGCTTGGCCGTGGCAGTTGGCGCCATTGGTTTGGTTGGGTCGGGTCTAGTTCCCGTGCAGTCAGGCTGCTGTAACTGCTGCTGCTGCCACGGTAAGTTTGAATTTGATCCATTTTTGTTTTGGACTTTTCGTACTACCAGCCCGTAGTTTTCATTGATTTGTAGCAGACTGCAGACATGGTAAGTCCGTAAGTACTGTTACTGTGCTCCAGTAACTATCACGGGTGTGCTTAATTGGAGCCACAAATACCTTTTTATCTCTGGCCGGTCGTTAACGAAGAAGAGACGCGATGCAGAATCAGTACGTAGGAGTACTGTATAGGGTTGGTACGTGGGGCCGGTCTGTCAGAGCGGCGGCCAATGAGAGAGCACGTACGGGCTGGTACTGTGCACGAGTGGGCCAGTGCGGGCGGTATCCCGATCTGCGTTGAATGAATGCTTTTGATAGCGCAACACAACAGAAGAGTGCAGAGCAGAGCAGCGCATCACTTTGGCCTGGTGGAGCCCTCTCTACTCTACACCATGTGTGCTCTGATGATTGATATGGGGTCTTTTTTCGCTAGAGGCTGCTGCTTTTTAACCTTTTTGGTTGATTTCATTCATTCGAGGGTGCTTGCATCGTCCTCTATCCTAAATTATATGTCACTTTTGGTTTTTTACCATAAGTTTGACTTAATTTGTAAAAAATTCGTGCAGCATCTGTATCTCTAAATAAATTTATTAAAAGACAAGATTAAAAGATTTTTCTAATAATATCAATTATGTACTCTAAATATTAATATTTTTTAATATATATTTTGTCAAAGTTATTTTTTTTGCAAAACAGAAACGACCGTTATTTTGGGACGGACGGAGTACATCTTGTTTACCTGTTTCCCGTGCCAATTTGGCGTGGTGGTTTGCTGCATACTTACTGTCAAAAACAGCACGGTCAGTGCAGGTGCGTGTTTGCCGTCGATGGCATGGTACCCCGTGTTTGTACAATTGGGGTACATGTTTGGTTGTCCCTTGGCCTCCAACCAATGCAGGGCACATGCTAAACACGACCTTGTGAGCCCGTGTTTAGTTGGTGGAAAGTTGAAAATTTGGCGTTTTTATTTGGCAATTAGTGTTCAATCGTGAACTAATTAGGCTCAAAACGTTCGTGTCGCAATTTCCAACTAAACTGTGCAATTAGTTTTTTTCGTCTACATTTAATGCTCCATACACGTATCGTAAGATTCGATGTGATAGATACTGTAGCACTTTTTGGGAAAACTTTTCGCGAACTAAACAAGAGCTTAGTGTCATAGACTAGCGAAAAGATTCATGCCTAGAAAAGGTCAGTTGATTGGCTACCTTCATTTAAACCGATCACTCTTCCTGCAGCAAACCACCCTACTACTCCTACATCATAATCGTGCACGGAAATCTTCAGGTTTGGTGTTTCTCAAGGATAATAATAGCCCTATTCATTTCTCTTATAATCTATTATTTCCAATTTGTTTTTTTAACCGAAACAGTGTTATTCTCTTACGATAAATCAGCCAGAACAATGTTTTGTTTGTTTTTTCAGCGAAACGAATGGGGCCAATACAGCCAGTTTGGTAGCTATATTCCTCGCAGCCTTCTCTCGGCCCACCCATATAGTAGTTAACCCTTCACTGTTAATACATGGCTTCTCTCACAGAGTTCTTGATTCTTGTGTCCAAGCCAGCTGTAAGTTTACAGCCGCTCTTCCTCTCAATTTGCTTCTCTTTTTTCACCTCAACATTTAGCCAGCTTGCAGCCTATTATTACACTTCTCTTAAAGTTCACGTCGCGTGCACCGATATGGAGAGATTTCAACAATTTTGTAAGGCCCAATTTAGATCCGAAAAATTTGGCAAAATGAGCACCGTAGCGTTTTCGTTGTTATTTGGCAATTAGTGTCCAATCATAGTCTAATTAGGCTTAAAAGATTCGTCTCGTGGATTTCGTCTAAACTGTGTAATTAGTTTTATTTTTTATTTATATTTAATACTTCATGCATGCATCCAAAGATTCGATGTGATGGGAAATCTTGAAAATTTTGACATTTTGGGAGGTAACTAAACAGGCCCTAAGCTAGTGTCCAGGTTCCAAAATTTCGGTACTAGTGGAATGAATTCCTATGCTGACCAATGGCGAGGGGTGCAGCCATGTGCAAGCCAACCTAGGCCGCATTTAGTTGCGCCCAAACTTGGCGTCGCCTGAATTCTGTAGGCACTGCAGACTCTGTAGCATTTCGTTTGTATTTGGTAATAATTGTCCAATCGTTGACTAATTAGGCTTAAAACGTTCGTCTCGCAAAGTATAACCAAACTGTATAATTAGTTTTTGATTTCGTCAATATTTAGTACTTCATACATGTACCACAAGTTTGATGTGACAGAGAATCTTCTTTTTCTATAGTGTCAAAGTTTGGATTCTGAATGAACTAAACATGGCCCTAGCCAAATCCATATCTAACTGACTAACCACCTTTCTTTCAAGCCCACATCCTCATCTCTTATCCTAATCCTAACACGTCTCACACAAAAAACAAAACAAAACAAAAATATCCTGGATAATAAAGTAACTAAAAAAAGTTGACGCATCTGATCTTGAGAGAAGACATGATCACATGAGTGCAAAAGGTACGGTAGTAGTAATGCGACGCTGAAAGGTAGGTAACCCATGGACGGACGGACCAAAACGACACTAGTAGAACATCTGCAGCAGAGCAAGTGGCGACCATGTCTGCGTTGCATTGAGGTGCAGAGCAAGTGGTTTGCAGTAGAAGATAGGATAACCATGTCTGCAGTCTGCTACAGAAGAACTCCAAGAGCATTCGAGCAATACCAATGGCGATGAGCATCGTAACTTGTAGGGTCATGACGACACCAGCTAGCCGTCGCGTGACACCACAGTGCAGTGCAGTGCTGCTGGACGGCCAAGGAAGAACAGGGGCCATTTCAAGCCACGTGATTGGCCGAACCGCCGCGTAGAGATGTCAGGCCATCCTGCCTGCCTCGGCAGCCGTGCACACACCCCACTCCAATCTCCGACCATGCAGGCTGTTTGGTTGGCCGGTTCCTTCTTGGTTCATGAAGTTGTAAGAGAAAAATATTGTTCCGGCTCGAAATTTACGATCGACGAGCCAGGTCTATGGCCATGAACTCAACGCTGACCGAGAACAAAGAAAGAAAGAAAGAAATACTCCTACTTTTACCAATCCATACGACCATGTGTTCGCAGTAAAATACTCTCGTACACACATTGATGGATTGATCGGTGCAACCGCAGGCGGTGTCGGACGAGGCGCGCGCCATGTACAACGGCGGTCGCGCAGGACTCACCTTCTGGTCCCCGAACGTGAACATCTTCCGGGACCCACGGTGGGGCCGGGGGCAGGAGACCCCCGGAGAGGACCCCGCCATCTCCGCGCGCTACGCCGCCGCCTACGTGCGCGGCCTCCAGCAGCCCTACAGCTCCGGCCACCACCACAACCGGCTGAAGCTCGCCGCCTGCTGCAAGCACTTCACGGCGTACGACCTGGACAGCTGGGGCGGCACGGACCGGTTCCACTTCAACGCCGTGGTGGGCGCGCAGGACCTGGAGGACACCTTCAACGTCCCCTTCCGCGCCTGCGTCGCCGAGGGCCGCGCCGCCAGCGTCATGTGCTCCTACAACCAGGTCAACGGCGTGCCGACCTGCGCCGACGCGGCGTTCCTGCGGGGGACGATCAGGGGGAAGTGGCGGCTGGACGGGTACATCGTCTCCGACTGCGACTCCGTCGACGTCTTCTTCCGGGACCAGCACTACACCCGCACCGCCGAGGACGCCGTCGCCGCCACGCTCCGGGCCGGGCTCGACCTCGACTGTGGCCCCTTCCTCGCGCTCTACACCGAGTCCGCCGTCGCCGGGCGGAAGGTCTCCGACGCCGACGTCGACGCCGCCCTGGTCAACACCGTCACGGTGCAGATGCGGCTCGGCATGTTCGACGGCGACCCAGCGTCCGGGCCGTTCGGGCACCTGGGCCCGGCCGACGTGTGCACGCGCGCGCACCAGGACCTGGCACTCGACGCCGCGCGCCAGGGCGTCGTGCTGCTGAAGAACCAGCGTGGAAAGCATAGGGACGTCCTCCCGCTCCGCCCCGCCGCGCACCGCGTCGTCGCCGTCGTCGGCCCGCACGCCGACGCCACCGTCGCCATGATCGGGAACTACGCTGGCAAGCCATGCCGGTACACCACGCCGCTGCAGGGCGTCGCTGGGTACGTCGCGCGGACGGTGCACCAGGCCGGGTGCACCGACGTCGCGTGCCGGGGGAAGAACCAGCCCATCGCCGCGGCGGTGGACGCGGCGCGCCAAGCCGACGCCACCGTCGTCGTTGCTGGGCTCGATCAGAAGGTGGAGGCCGAGGGCCTCGACCGCACCAGCCTTCTCCTCCCTGGGCGACAGGCCGAGCTCATCTCCGCCGTCGCCAAGGCGGCCAAGGGCCCCGTCATCCTCGTGCTCATGTCCGGCGGGCCCATCGACATCGCGTTTGCGAAGAACGACCCGAGGATAGACGGGATCCTTTGGGCGGGATACCCTGGCCAGGCCGGCGGCCAGGCCATCGCCGACGTCATCTTTGGACAGCATAACCCAGGTGTGTGTATTACTATTACAGTGGCTGGTCGGCGTCAAAAGATCAATTTTTTTTCTGCACAAAATGAAAACAGAGTCCGACTGACTGAATTCGTCAATTTTTTCAATTCAAAAAATTGGTTGCAGGCGGGAAACTGCCGGTGACATGGTACCCTCAAGACTACCTGCAGAAGGTGCCGATGACGAACATGGCGATGCGCGCCAACCCGGCGCGCGGGTACCCGGGGCGGACGTACCGGTTCTACACGGGGCCGACGATCCACCCGTTCGGGCACGGGCTCAGCTACACCCAGTTCACGCACTCGCTCGCGCACGCGCCGGCGCAGCTCACCGTGCGGCTCTCCGGCGACCGCGCCGCCACCACCGCCTCCCTCCTGAACGCGACGCGCACACGCCCCGCCCGCGCCGTGCGGGTGGCGCAGGCGCGGTGCGAGGGGCTGACGGTCCCCGTGCACGTGGACGTGAGGAACGTCGGCGACCGCGACGGCGCGCACGCCGTGCTCGTGTACCACGCGGCGCCCTCGTCCTCGTCCGCCGCCGGTGTCCCCGGCGCGGACGCGCCCGCGCGGCAGCTGGTGGCGTTCGAGAAGGTGCACGTGCCCGCGGGCGGCGTGGCGCGCGTGGAGATGGGCATCGACGTGTGCGACCGGCTCAGCGTCGCGGACCGGAACGGCGTGCGGCGGATCCCCGTCGGCGAGCACAGGCTGATGATCGGCGAGCTCACGCACTCGGTCACGCTCGGCGTCGAGCAGCTCGGGGTATAGAACGGAAGGAGGATCCAGAGGCGTTCCTGAATAATCGTGTTGTGTTGTTGCGGGTGGGGTATTGGCTTCTGATTGCCACGGTGCGCTTGCTTCTGTCTCTGCAAAGGTGGAGATGGAGATGTAGAAGGCACCGGATTACTGAAAATTGTTGGATTGAAAACAGAAACGATTGAAATGGAAGGAAGACAGAAGAATGTCGTTTCTTCCTCGATACCAATGTTTTCTGATCTTTATCTAAACAAATTCCACAATGTTTTCTGATGTCAAGATTAGTGCATTTCATGGAGATTACTACTATGTGATGGGTCATGGGAGCATAACGCTAGTGAGATCAGGCACTCGAATCTTTCATGTGAGCAAAGAATACAAGCTGTTATCTCTCTGTATAAAAGCCTCAGCTAAAAAATGGTCATCTGAGCTTGATTCTGAGAAAATGGCATAGGGATCAGCCGTGCATTCCTGAACACTGGTTTCTTTCGTCTAGTGGTCCAAAAGACCAAAACCATGTGCTCTTCCTCCATTTGTCTTGGGCTCTTGGCCCAACTGCCCACTGATTTTGGTGCGCAAAGCTTCAGCTTTGCAAGAAAATCTCTGCTGCTCAGGTCTGAATATCTTCAAGCCCATGGATTTGGGTTCTGGTGACTCTACCAAAATTCAGTTTCTATTGTTCATGCAACAATTTAGTTTGAAGACAAGACTAAAGTCTTCTTTGTCGATGATCGGCTCTCTCCGATGTTTCAGGGAAATCTGGCGAGATGTCCATGTTAGATTAGTAATCGATGCAATATGTCCTCGATTCCTCTAGATGGGCAAGGAAGGTTCAGTCCAAGGCAAATGTATGTGGCATGGACTACTGTTTTGCGGACCAAAGGAGTTAGGTGGACTCGATGTCACCGACCTTAGGCTAGTCGGGATCGCACTGCAGACACGGTGGCTTCGGCTCAAACGAACACAAAACATTAGTAGAGTCAGGAGCGGATTTGGGCCCAGCTCTCGGCGGCCGGTGCGGCGCTAGCCTGGGCCTGTCCCTGGCCGCAGTGGCGCCGGCGCATCGGGGCAGGCAGAGGCGCAGAGCCCAGAGCGGTAGAGCCAGAGCCTGAGGCCGCACGCTGTGACGCACTGACGCTGGTAATACTAATTCAGTAACTAATCCCCATTTTCCCATTCAGGCATTCTCACTTCTAATTTCGAATTTAATGTTGAACTCTTCCAGATCTATAGTAGCAATTAAATGATTGAAAATTATAATTGATCATGTGTGTCAAACCGTTGTCCGAACTTTGAAATGCAGAAAAAACCACAGCCACCGAGGTGTTCATTTGCACCCGAGTTGCTGCAATCAGCCTGTTCGTTCGTTGGTTTCATCCAGGGCTTATCAGTCAACCAACAGTGTTTTCCTCTCACAACGAACCAACACCAGCCATCAGCCCAGAAACCAACCAACGAACAAGCCGATGCCTCTTCTCATTTGTATTTTCGAGTTTCCACTAGACCCCGATGGGAATCTGATGACAATAGTGTTTCCTTACAACCCACAAGTACATTATTGGATTCAGATAGGCAGAATCTCGCAACTTATTACGACCAAGGTTTCAGCTACAACAGCAAACCAGTTAACTCTGCATTTCACAGTATGCAAACTAATCTCAAATACGAAAGAAGCATTAACAAAATTCACAACAGGAACAAACAAACACGTTGGCAGACTAAGGAAAAAGTAGGCAAAATGTAGCAAGACTTCGCTGCAGCTGCAGAAGGGAACGAAGAGAATAGACACGTCACTGGGCAGCACACAGCTCTGTCGCTGATGCAGACTTGGTGTAATCCTTTTTTATTTTCTTCAGTGCCACCACAACATCGCTCATCGATAACCTTTGGTCAGGTGAGTCACTTGAGCAGAGCAAACCCAACTCAAATATTGGTGGCAGTAAGTGCTTCAGGTCGGGGGCAGAAGAGGAAGCTTCTTGGAGGATCTGTTCGTCCAGAACATGGAAAATCTCTGATGGAAAGGCTTGGTGAACCCACTGCCTGATGCTCAGATCCCCAACGAACATGGGATCTGTGGGTCTCTTTCCAGTGAATACTTCAAGAAGTATGATTCCAAAGCTGAACACATCGCTCTTGCGGGATGCCTTTCCAAAGGATCCATACTCTGATAGCTCAATAAATTCAGATAACAAGAAGTTAGCACGATTAATCAACCAAATGAGTATATACGATCAAAGATATAGTTATAGCAAAACAGCATACAAGTGGTAGTACCTGGTGCCATGTACCCAAGTGTTCCAGGCATGCTAGCAGTAGTCATTGACTTGTCCTCACCCAATAGCAACTTTGCAATTCCAAAGTCTGCCACGTGTGCCGTCATGTCGCTGTCAAGCAGCACATTGCTAGGCTTCAAGTCACAGTGCAGGGCGACCTCGTAATGCTCATGGTGAAGATAGTCCATTGCCATGAACACATCAAGCATGATCTCCAACCTTTTAAGGAACCCCAAGTTCCTTCTAACTTCAGAGTGTAGGATCTTCTCTAAGCTACCATTGGGCATGTACTGGAGCACGAGCGCTCTGAAGTCCAGGTTGGAGCAGGTGTTTAGTATCCTTATCAAGTTGCGGTGCCGAGCCATGCGAAGCACACGACACTCCGCATCGAAGCTCCTGATGGCCTCTTCCAGCTGCATGTTTAGAACTTTTACAGCAACCACCAAACCATTGCTCAGTTGGCCCTTGAAAACTTTTCCGAAACCCCCAGTCCCCAACTGTAACAGAACCGACCAAATTATAAAAACGTAAGTACAAAAACAATCACCGAAGTGGTTAAATTCCTGTACTTAAGCTCCCATAATCCCAGTAGTCCGGAAATCACGAAGGATTTCAAACAACTCCCGACATACAAACCAAGACCGTAGTGATTCAACACAACACATCATTCGTTACAACATTTCACAAGTGGCATTCGGATTACATCCATCAGAGTTCAAATAAAATATTACAAACCAAGTTCAAATTTGCGGAAGCATCATAGTTTAGTACATAACTTCATAGTTTCAAATACATTGCCAGATCTTAGTCATGTCCCACAAAAGCATCATCAGGTACGAGAACTAGGAGAGACCGCGCCCAACGGTCTAGTCTTCATCCCCAGCCGGGAGAAGGCAATACTTGCAGCAACCAAAGTAGAACTGGTCATCTGCAACAGCTGGAAGATAAATTTTGAGTACGAGAAGGTACTCAGCTAGACTTACCCGTCAAAACCAGAAATAAAGGACACCAAGAGTCATGCAAGGCTTATGAGGTGGGCTAGCTGGACACAGTTGCATAAAAGAGCTTATGAATATAGTAACCAATTTAAACTTCGTATCAAGTTTATCATCATTTACCTGTCCACTAGATTTGCACCTGTACTAGAGCACTCACTTATTAGGAGCAATCAATATTAATCATAGCAGGTATAATAAGGCTGTCATCATCATATCATCATTCCTGAACCATTATGTTATTTAGTGTATCTACTTTAGAGATAAGCCCGTCAAGTTCTCACTAACCGGTGAGAGACGGCGACTCGAATCGAATTACAACTCAGCTGAGGGGGTATTCCTAACTCTCACCCTGGCATACTTTGCAAGGGTAGCCGTGGGTCACCTTTGGTACAACTCAGGAACCAAATTCGCAGGTTCGATCAGCGCCAGCACTCTTAAGGATTACCCTTCTGCCAGGACGATCAGGACTTTTCAATCACTTGCCCTTGGACTCACGCCTACGGCTCCCTTCCGAGGCGTACTTTATACTTATCGACTCCCGGCCTGAGGTGAGCTACTCGGCTTCGTGGTCGGTCTCCGGACCCGGCCAACTAAGAGAGAGGCATGCGTTCAACATGAACAGGAAAGGCTCCAAGATTCGGTCCTTAAACGACACAGACGGAGTCACTACAAACCGGCAAGCCTCCTCCCGGTCTTCATTTCAAATTAAGACAGGTTCTTTTCCACGATAGCAAATATAGGCAACCGTGCCATATGTATATCCCTATATCTCGCAGGTGACAAGAAATCACCTGACTTCTACCGCGTTTAAGCAGAGCTAAGCACTACACGAGCCTGAGCTGCATAGGATTCAGGGTATCAATATCTGGACAAGGATTGGATAACCAATGCAGCAAGTGTTTGCATCAAACACCTAAACTTAATGCAACAATATATATATGTAACAATAATACTTTAACTGCACTTCGGAAATTAGGAGGCTTAATATGCTCCGGGGCTTGCCTTTCACAAAGTTGCACGGACGGTGATCCGGGCACTCAACGGCGACCTCGTCTGGCACTTCTCCCGAGGGCTGCACCTCCTGAACCTCCGGTGTTGGCTGCTGCTGCTCCCCGCTCGGTTCCTCGAATTCCAACAGTGTCACTCCTTCCGGTACACCTATTGCATGCCGATGCACAAGATAAATATCATGGATGCATAAGGAATGACATGATGCTCATGATGAATGGATCACAGTAAGTGTTTAACGAAAACATCACTGGACACTCGTTTACCGATTAAGAATAGCTCTATTCAAATCACTTTAAAACATGTATCTAACTTAACTTGAAGAACAAGGTCAACTTACCTAACTTGCATAACCTAAGATAAAGATGCTCATCTTCAGTTAAAGGCCTAACACCTAGGAACATTACCACAAGCTTAGGAATAGTAAAGGCATACTTAAATCAACAGTTAAGGTTTCATATGCAAACTAGCAGTTCCTTAATTCAATCACAACAAGAGTTCTACAATTTCAAATGACTTGCAAGAGTACATTCTGGAAAGCTTATGAAATTCTCTACAAATCATTTATAAACATCAAAGCATGATTCTTACGTTAACCAAATCGAATTCAAGTAAACATAGAATCTGTCCAGAAATGGCAGCTTTACTAAATTAAATATTTAGTGATGATGAAAAAGCATAATTGGACCAAACTAAGTTTACCAACTTGTTGTGCATACCAGAGGAACATCAGAAAGTATAGTGCCAACTTCTAAATAAATTATTTAATATCCTTTTCTAATTTATTTAGTTAATTAGGTGATTAAAGCAACATATAGTAAAACTATACAGAAAAATCTACAAAAATTACAGTAGCTACTTCATGCTTCACATAGACTACCATAAAAATTTCAAAGCAATTGGACAAACAGAACTTGCTGTATCAAAAATAATAGATGGCATGTCTCTTTCTAGCATAATTAGGAAACCCTATTGAAAAGTGTCAAGCAACAGATTTCACATTTTTTCTAGTATCATTCTAGCATAAGAATAGCACTCACCAAATTTTACCTTTACTGGATCTATAGAAAAATTATGAAAATTCACACAAGATCCATCCATGCAAACAAGAGAATTACCTAACTCCTACATACAGTGTCCAAAATGTATGAAAATTTAACTACAAGCTATTCATGATATGAGCAGTACACCATAACAATTTCATGTCATTTGGAGCTACACAGGAAAAGATATAATTACCCCTATTTCCCACATGATTAAAAGAGATAATTAGCAACTTCATTTTTCATAACAGAACATGGCATAAATTATATTTTTAAAATAAACTAGACATTACCAGGGACTCAACAAAATTGGAACCACATCATTTGGATCTACCAACCAAGAGATATACATTTTTGAATATGTACTCAAATATGTGAAAAAGAATAAAACAAAATAAAATGGAAAACCTAACCAGCTACTGGGCCGGCCCGGAAAAGCACGGCGGCCCGCGACGCACGCGCGTCAGCACTCAGCGCGGCCCAGAAACACGGCGCGGCCCACGGCCGGCTCCCGCCTGCGCGCGGCTGCTGATGAGCGGGCCCCGCAAGTCAGAGAGACAGATAGGGGAGGGAAGAAGAGCGACGGTGTAGCTCGTCGCCGGTGGCAGCTCCGGCGAGGCCATCGGTACCAGCGTGTTCACCTCACCCTGCGCACCTAGGGGTACCATCAATTGCGGCTATTACGGTGGCTAGGGGAAATGGCGACGGCCATGGCGGCGCACGGCCGCGGTTTGGCCAGCTCCGGCGAGCCGACGGCGTCACGGCCCTAGTGGTCTACCCTACGAGCATCAGCATCACTCACTAGACCAAGAGCAAGGGAAAGAGGGGATAGCAAGAGGCTCGAGCGGCACAGCGACGTGCGAGCTCGGCCGACGGCGGTCATGGCGACCCGGTGGAGCCGCCGTCACGGTGAGTTCTACCTGAGGCGAGGATGAGGTTACGGTGAGGTCGAGGACGTGGAGGGGCTCACGGTGGTGCTGTGGTTCAGGGGAATCAGACGATGGCGTTCGGTTACGGGTGATTTGGCTCGGAGGCGTCATGGTGTTCCCGGTCGCCGCGCTCGTGTGGAAGAGGATGGCAGAGAGTGAACTGGCGAGATGAAGAGGGAGTGAGCGAGGCGCTGGCTTTCATCTGGGAGCACGGCGCGCGACGTGGAGGCGCTAGCTGAGCATGCACGCCACGCGGTGGCCAGACTCTGAATCGGTCGGCCACGGCGTTCACTGACGGTTTTCTGAAACTTCGATTCAGTGCTCCATGGCGATGACTGACAGTGAGACTTGACGACGTTTGATCTCTTAAACCGTGACGAGTTAGTGGAAGAAACATACATGAAAGTTGTAGAGTGAAGATAGGGCTCCAACAATTCTTGAGACACCAACAGCTAATTCTCCATGGATCATAAGTTGTATCAAGCCAAAGTTGGCTCGATCCAACTGGAATGGTATCTATGACTTAGAAAATTTTCTAAGTATGAAATCAGCAGGGAAACCTGACTTGTGGGCCCTGTTTGAGTATGTTCTAGCCATTTTCATGAGATGGTCATATTGAGACTTTTGTTCCTTGATAAATTGGCTACAACTTTGGTAAAGGGTGCACATCCATGCAAGGTCTCTAGGTTGGACTTTTTAATCAGTCAAACAGAGTCACTCTATGGGTCATCCTAAGTCAAACCTCCACCTAGAGGGCAATTTAGTCATTTTGGTCCACATGAACAATGTCCCATCAATTACCCTAAGTGTAGTTAAGGTGTATTAGACCATAATTAACCACTCTACACAAGTGCTACACCAACTTCTAAGTATCACATGTGATGAAACAACAAAACACTCAATTTACCCTAATGTTGCAAATCCATGTTTCACATGTTTTATGACTTTGTTGCAATTTTAAACTTATCATATTACTACCATGTTGCCATGTTTCAAGGTATGAGAAACTCATGCTGCATTCACATGGTGCACTACTACCATTCACAAGCAATCAAGTATGAAACAAACATAATTGAGAATGTTGCATATACATGTTTCAGTACAATGGCATGATGAGATAGATGATGCACATGTTTATGAAATGAAATGCAATTTTGTGGGAGCCAAACACCTAGGGTGTTACACCAACAGGTTGTCGTCGCTGAAATTTGCTGTGGCATGAACGAGGTCATGGTAGGAGACAATTCTGTGCTCAACCATGTCACCTTGATCAACGATGGTAGAGCTTTTAGCCTCTCCCTTGCTCTTAAGTTTCCTTCTGATCATCAGGCAAACACAAAGCAGAGTAGACCCAAATGCTACGGCAGCAGCAAGGATTACATATTTCAAGAAGCGCCTAATATTCGTGTGAGACTTTTCATGACGACATGGCAAAAATCCGAGGCGTGGAGCGTCACGTAGCCCAGCATTCCCAATCAAAGATTGGATCGTGATATTTGAGAATATACCTCTCTCTGGTATCCTGCCTTCTCTAGCTTATTAAAGGAGAGATTCAGAGTTGTTAAGAATGTGAAGTTAGCAAAGAACATGGGAATGGTGCCAGAGAGATTATTTGAGGAGAGATCTAACGCTTGTAGGCTAGTAAGCTCTTGAAACGAGTCTGGGATAGAGTTTTCGAACGAGTTGTGTGACAGATTTAGGTTAGTGAGCATCCTAGGTTGTCCAAACGATTCTGGGATGCTTCCAGCAAAAAATTGGAAGACAGGTCCACTGTACCCACTTGTTTTAACCCACCTACATCCCCGGGTAATTCACCTGTAAAGAAGTTATGAGAAAGATCTAGCTCGATAACCTTCTCAAGGCTAAAAAGGCTTGCCGGTATTGTTGAACCCAACTGGTTCTGGGAGAAGTCGATGTGTTCTAGCCAGCTAAGATTGCCAATGCTATCCGGTACAGAGCCTAAGAATTTGTTTCCTTGGAGAAAATAATTGCTGTAGGCTTTTGAGTGTACCGATTTCTGCTGGGATATGGCCTGACAAGTGATTGCTTGAGACATCAAAGAACGCTAGATTTTGCATCACTACGATAGACTCTGGGATTGGCCCTGTGAGCAGGTTGCCGGAGAGTCCTATAGTTTCAAGGCTACTTAAGTTTGACAGTGTCGATGGAAGCCTGCCTGTTAACTTGTTGTAACCTGCCGTAAAGCGATATAACTTTGTAGACAGGTTTCCCACGAGGTCTGGGAATCCCCCGGCGAAGGAGTTATCAGATATGTCAAGGATCTGGAGTTTCCTACAGTTGGAAAGTGTAACAACCCAAAAATCTACACACCAAAAATCACAACTACAAAAATTTTCTTCAAAACCCCATGTGATGATAAGTGATATTTGTAGGAGCTAACCCTAGGTGTTGCATTAGTTGTAACCCAACTAGACAATCTCATGAGCACAGCATGTCATTGTTAATTATGTTTATTAAAAATCCTAATAAATAAAATATTGCATACATTGTTTAACTCAAATTGTGATTTGGATCTCCACTTGCTTTATGTAATGCTTATCAACTCCTTTAAAGTTATAAACCATAAAGTAAATATTAATCAAACCAAAGAATAACAGCTTAAGGTGAAAACTATTTATATTTTTGTATAACAAAAACTACAACTATTTTAGTTACACAAAGTAGCTAAATAAATCAAACTCTAACCAATTGGCAACAAATAAAAAGAAAGGAAATGGAAGAGGAAAATAGAAAGGCCATCTGACCCAGCTTGTGGCCTGTCCATCTCCTTGGCCCAGCTCGCCAACAGCCATGCCAGCCCAAGCAACCGAGTTGGCCCAGCTCGCCCTCAGACCCCACGCGCTCCCAACGGCTGGCCCAGCTCGCCCTCCCGGCCTCGCTGGCCTGCTAGCGCTCGTGGCCCACGCAGCCAGCCCGCATGCCACGCCGTCGTCTCTCCCCGCGCTGGCTGACGGGTGGGGCACCCTCGTCATCCCCCTCCTTGGTCCCCTCCTCTGCTTTCGGAAAACAGAGCACCGGTACCGTGGGGAAAAGAAAAATCCAATGCCGCCTCGATCCCTATCCGTCGTCCGTGCTCTCACAACCGACCTCGAAAGCCCGTTGGATGGGTGCCACGCAGGCACCGGCTGCCCGACAGGGTCACGCACGGTGCATGACCGCTGCCGCGCGCTCCTGCCATGGCCATGGCCGAGCCGTGACTTTGTCGCCCCCCTGTCCCCCGCCTTGCTGACCAAGGAACACGAAAACGGTTTCGCCATCACGCCCACGATCGCGCCGCGGCCCAGAACCCTAGCCCAGCCTCGCTAGAGGCCCTTCGATTGCCCCTCGATCTCCATCCGCCATTCATCGAGCTCCATGGCCGAGCTTCGGCTATAAAAGCCCCAGCCCCGGGTGCCCCAGAGCTCTCCCATCGCCCCGCCGCCACTTTGTGGCCGTCCACTGCGCACCTGAGCCAAGAGAGAAGAGGGATAGAGGAAGAAGAAGGAGCGCTCGATGTCGCCGGTGTCGCCGGAGCGGAGGACGTCGCCCCGATCAACCACGTCGACGTTGCTGCTCGGCACGGCACGGCCTCGTCTCGACACGGCCACGACCCGCCGCTGCATCGCCTAGCCTCGCCGAGCACTGCGGTGAGCACCTTGCTGAGACCTCTCCCCAGCTAACCGGCACGAGCCTGCCGCCGTTTGAGACCTACCGATGCCTCTGTGCACTCGGCCAGCCACCACCGGAGGCCGCCGAGGCAGCACTAGAGCACCGCTGTGCCCGCAATAGCCTTGTGAAGCTCACACGCACCACCGAGTCGACTCTCCGAGGCCATAGCCACCTCACCGACGCCGCCATCGTGCCCGTAAGACCGCCGCCGTGGCCGGCACACTACGGGACCCCGCACGCCACGTTAACCCCACCAACGAGGACGCCGAGGCTCGACGGAGCTTTCGCCCGCATCAATCGCGCACTAGCGTCGCTGGCGAGGCTCACTAGGCGCTCGCCGTCGGTGTGTAAGCCGCCGTGGAAAAGCAGAAAGGGGGTGAGATGGGCAGCGCAGCCCTGCGCTCGGTCCACCGTGAACTAGACGAAGGAGACAGTAGCGTGGACACGGTCCACCACAGACTGTGTCTGTGGTCCATGGGCCGTGACTACACCGCGAACCGTGGACTCGAGCCCGACCCGAAACCCAGAAGGCGATGTGGCACTCTGTGACGAGGCCACGTGGCGAGCTGAGCCTAGCCCATACCTAGGCCCAACTGGCCCAGTTCAGACCCGGCCCGCGTTGACGATTGACCGGTCAATGTTGATGGTTGACCTGGGCCCACATGTCAGTGTCACAGATACACGAGACCCACATGTCGGCAAGTGACGTCATACTGACGCCACGACGACGTCACGCGGGTCCCACCTATCAGTAACAACACAGCCAAGATGACGTCATGCTGACGTCACGATGACATCAGCTGCTGACGTTAGTATCACTGGCCCCACACGTCAGTGACCCTGATCCGTTGACCGTTGACTCACCCGTTGACTTGACGTTGACTTTGACCGGACCCACATGTCAGTGACCCAAGAGCCCCTGGTCCCACCTGTCGGACTGATGACGTTGATGACGTCAGCAGGACCCCCACTTGTCAGCTCAGAGTCGAGCCAATGACGTCATGCTGACGTCAGCATGCCACGTGGACCAGTCACAACGTGACACATGTCAGCCCAGGAATAATTCAGCCTTTTCTATTTTCAGAAATGATTTAAACTTTGGAAATTCATAACTAATTCATACGAACTCAGAAAAATGCAAGACCAGGACCAAAATTCATCTAAAATCAAGCTCTACGCAATGAACTCATGTTTGAGTGCATTTGGCTAATGCGACTATAATGCGATCGATGCAGACTCAGAGGAGAACCAGACGGACGAGGATCGTGAGTATCGTGAGGAGTATGGAGACGACTACACTGAAGATGCCACATCCCACCCAACCTCGTAGCACCTATTACGCATGGCTAATATAGAACTGCTATTGCTTTACTTTACTGTTATAATCATACTATAATAGGACTTGCATGGTAGTATGCTTACTTGATGGCCTCTACCTTGACGCAACCTTACCCCTGCATACCCTGCTATTAGGCTAGACACACGCTCACTGCTATATTTCATTACTTGTACTTCTACTACGCTTATACTACATTAATGCGTGGTGTTATCTGGACTATGGGGAGAGTGCTGCGTGTGTGACTTGGGTGTGTGGAGGGTGAGAGTTGTGTCGACCAAGTTGGAGTATACGACGAGCCTGGGGCAAGTCATGCCGTGTGGTGCTACCTGGGCACCCCTGGGATGGATACCTGTGGTGGGTAAACGGTATATGAGGTGGCCCTAGGTGTGAACCTATGATAGGAGGAGCCCAGGGTGGAGGTGCTATGGTGGCACGATAAATGGAAACCCTGATGAAGACATTCTGGCTTGGTCATCCCTAAGGACTTACTAGTACTCAGATTTATCGGGAAACCTTACGTACCACTCGCCCTATATGGTGCGGGACGGTCGGACTACTTGGTAGGATATTGCCACTACTGCTAGGTTGATAGCGGATAGTGTAAGGAGGTACGGGGCATGGAGGATTTCCCCCACACCCTTTCAAGACTTCATGGAGACCTTGTGGACCCGGCTCATGACTCACAGTTTCAGCCACCCCAAACTAGACTTGGGGTGTACCAGGGCTGAATGGTAGAGTGGCATTATCCTAGGCTAGCAAGCGGCTGGAATCAGCCCAGTTGGCGATGGTCAGCAAGGAAGATAGATCTTGTGGTTATGTAAAACCTCTGCAGAGTGTATGGTTGGTCGATCGATACATGTGCCGACTTGTCGGCTATGGACCTTTCCTGGGTTTCTCTTAAACTAGATAAAGAGATGAGTCCTTCTCTTCTTCCTCCGTGAGAGAGTGTCGGTCGTGGCCAGGGACTACGGGCCTTGAGACAGTGCCGAGAGGGAGTTGGCTTGTCGACTGAGAGATGGTATGGTGATGGTGTGGATGGTGGTATATCGATCCCAGGATCGAAACCTGGCTCTAGAAAGGGAATGGGGTGGAATGTGTGTGGGAATGGTGTTAAAACTGGACCATCTATTATTATATACTTGATATGCTATTGCATAGGAAACCCCAACCTTATAGGTTCCTTTTGATTATATCCAACTTGCATCCAATTTCCACAAAGTAATGCTCATAGGGTGGGAGTGGCCAGTACGAATCGTACTGATAAATTTTGGCACACAGGTTCTGCTGAGGAGTATAGTTTCAAGGAGTTTGACGGTTGAGGGGTTCGTGCCTACGCTCGAGTTTGACGATCTTATCTTCAAGTTGTTCTGAATGAATGCTACTTTTAATTCGGCCAATGCGGCGATGTAATAATTTATGTAATTCCACACTATTTGTACTCTGATTTTATCGTTGTATGGATGTGATATTCGACTGGAATTTGGGTAATATGATCTACAACGGTCTTATTACACCTCGACTCTATGGATTTCCCTTCGCAGAAATCAGGTCGCTTCAGTTGGTATCAGAGCCATACTTGACCATAGGACGAAACCCTTAGAAATGGACGATAGAATAGGACGTGAACAGCCCTTCTTTTGGTTATATACCGACCCTGCATTTACTTTTATGCAAGGCTTATCTATTATTGACCTGCTAACACCTGTTCCTTAAAACATGCAGATGGCAACGAACATCGACTGGCCGCCTCTAGGGCCGCTACCTCTGGACCACGCCAAGCTTACCTTCGACCTACGTGAGCTCGAGGGTTTTACACGGACCCTCTGCCGAGTTCTCATCACGTTAGGTGTCCCCGACGAGCTTGTCAAGGTCACCTGCACCGAGAAGCCAGCTCAGGAAGGAGGAATAGAAGGACCGATTGTCACCTCAGTCGAGTTCCCAGCTAGCACTACCTTACCTTCTATCCTAGCTTTCATCGAGATGACTATAGAGGACACAGTCAAGGAGGGACTGCAACCTATCTCACATAAGGCACTTCGCAGAGTGATGAGGGACCACTACGAGCACCTAAAGGCGACAGAGTTCCGTCTACTTCCCTAGGCCCTCGACCTCAGCCTTACTCCTAGTGAGCAGAGCTTCACAGCCGGCAGAGTTATCTTTGCCAAGGAGGACAAATGCCTTCGCGTCTTGGCTATCCACCTACTAGAGCAGGACAGGTACGTGACCCAGCTGGAGCAAAGGAGACGTCAGGACCAGGCCCTTCTATGGGAGTACTAGGAGCAAGACTCGTAGGGAGCACAGGAGCGAGCTAGTCTACTTGAGATAGTCGCCAAGCTACAGGATGAGCTCAACCATCGTGAAGAAGTCCACAGAACTAAGGTCGTAGACTTACAGGACAAAGCCACCGACCTAGGCAACAGGAACTGCTACCTCGACAGCAAGGTCTTGGAGTTGCAAAGAGAGTTGGATGACAAGAAGGCCGAGTTCAACTGCAGAGAAGACAGAGAGAGGTCCAAGGGGATTGATATGCTGAAAATTCAATCTCGGAACAAGACCATGACTTAGGATTTAGAGGAGTTCAGGAAGAAGGCCGTTCGCAACCAGGGTCACCTGATCAAGGCACTCAGGCAGAACGAGTACCTACAGGACAAGTGTGAGAGGACATGGCAGGCTTGGCAGAAGTCTGATAGGAAGCGCCTTAGGGAGATGAAGGGTATGTGGGATTAGCTGCCCAAGGAGATTCACAGCAAGACAAAGCCTAGGATAGAGGAGTTTGAGTTAGCCCTGACTTGCCTCAACCTAGATGCCTACCCTACCCTACCTGGAGCCAAGCCTACTGAGGAGCTTGCTGAGGCCTTGAAGTACGTGTCCCGACTTCACAAGTCTGACGAAGAGATCGAGATCGAGAACAGTCGTATCCCAGCTACGGTGTACGAGTTAGAGTAGAATGACCCTATGTGGTCATGAGTCATGTCAGTGGCTTCCATAAGTTGTACCCCATGATGTACCCCTTATGAGATGTATTATGAGACACTAATGCATAGTACGATTCTCGCACGTCTTCAAGTGTAACTACTGGAGATGATGCTGTGTAATAAAACCCATGTAATGAATGTTTTGGATCTTATTGCATCTTATGGATCTTATTGCTTCTTTGTAATGAGTGTTGGATAGTATAAATGTTTTTATTTAAATCATCAAAATCATGTAATCATATTGAATTATAAGCACTTATGGCATAAACACTAAATTCTCTATGATCCGTGTTGCAGATGCCGAACCGCCGATCTTATCGCCTAATGAACCGTGGACGTGCGCCCACCCCCAAACCAGTCGAACCAAATGGGGGGCGTGGTGGCAACAACCGTGGCTATGGCCATGGCCGTGGACGTCGAGGGATACCCTTCAACCTGGAGAATACCCCACCGCCTGAGGAGAACCTTCCTCCACCACCACCACCAAACATGGCAGAAGCGATGGCACAACAGACCCAACTTCTTGCAGCTCTGGTTAACGGAGCAAACTAGGAGGTCAGCAGAATGACTTCCAAAGGAAGCTAGAAGGATTCCTGAAGCTAAGGCCACCTACCTATGATGGCACCGACCTTGACCCGCTTGTAGCCGATGACTGGCTCAAGGAGATGGAGAAGAAGCTTGACCTCACTACTTTCATCGACGATGAGTGTGTTGGAGCAGCCGCACACCATCTCACAGGTGCAGCACGCGCCTGGTGGGACAGTTTCAGTGATTCCCATGAGGACCCTGCTAACATTTCATGGGATGAGTTCACCGAAGCATTCACTGAGTATCACATTCCCAAGGGTATCATGGAGGCCAAAGCTGAGGAGTTCCGCAACATCAAGATGGGAAAGTACAGGGTGACTGAGTACACTACTCGTTTTACCAATCTTCTTCGCTATGCACCTTCCTATGTTGTGAACTCTGAGAAGGAGAAGCTGTACTATTACCGCAAGGGACTTAACCCGCACATCAAGTTGAAGTTTGGTGGTATTGAAAGTAACACGTTGCATGCTCTGGTGGATCGCTGCATCCAGATCGAGAAAGATCGTGCTAAAGCTGGAGAGGAGTATAGGGAGAGGAAGCGTAAGCCTAAGGAGTCTTTCCATGGCCGTGATCGCAAGAGGTTCCGTAGAGATGCACCATCCAGGGAATGCTCTCGCCACAACAGAGATGACAACCCTGGATTGAGTAGGGGTAGTGGAGGCTACACCGCCAAATACTCCCGCCCTGCTCAGGATCGTTACACCCGAGACCGTTATGCTCAGGACTGCAACACTCAGGACCGTTTTAATCATTCCCGCTCTGTGAATGAACGCCCAGCACAGAACCGCTCCACACCAAGCACTAGAAACTGGAAGGCACCCGCACCAACCGCTACAGGCAGTACGCCTTTCACCTGCTTCGCTTGTGGCCAGCCAGGTCACAAAGCCGCTGAGTGCCCTTAGAACTCAGCTGCTCAGAAGTCTCAGTTCAAGGGATCTGCTACCCGTGGATGTCTCAACCATCTGGACGCCGAGGAAGCATAGGCTGCCCCTGACGTGGTGTATGGTATGTTTTTAGTTAATGGCAATACTGCATCAGTTCTATTTGACTCTGGAGCAACTTGTTCTTACATATCATCCAAGTTTGCACAAGAGCATGACCTACCTGTAACCCCACATGGAAAGCCTATCATCACTAGTTCACCTTTAGGAGACCTAAAATGCACCCACATCTGTAAGGGAGTGAGTCTTACCATTGAGGGTCTTATCTTTAAAGCCGACCTAACCCTGTTACCTTCCACAAACCTAGATGTCATCTTAGGTATGGATTGGTTAACCATTCACCAAGGTATCATACCATGTTCACCTAGATATGTCCAAGTGACCCACCCATCAGGCCAAGTCATTAGATGTGAACCCCAGTCCAGAAAGTCCACCTCTATCCTGTGTGCCCTTAAAGCCAGTTTAGAATCACAGAAAGAGGAGAAGACAGTTCATGATGTGCCTGTGGTTAGAGACTATCCCGATGTATTCCCTGAAGAATTACCAGGTATGCCACTAGACCATGATGTAGAGTTCATCATTGATCTTTTGTCGGGAATAGGACCCATTGCCAAGAGACCCTATCGTATGTCAGTTGATGAACTGGCCGAGCTCAAGAAACAGCTTGATGAGCTCATCTCGAAGGGATATATCAGACCCAGTGCTTCACCCTAGGGATCCCCTGTTCTATTTGTTAAGAAGAAGGATGGCTCAATGAGAATGTGCGTTGATTACCGGAAGTTGAACGCGGTCACCATCAAGAACAAGTACCCCCTGCCAAGGATTGATGATCTGCTTGATCAGCTTTGAGGTGCCAAGTATTTCTCCAAGATTGATCTCAGATCCGGCTATTATCAGATGAAGATTCGAGAGAGTGACATCCCGAAGACAGCTTTCGTGACTAGGTATGGGCAGTTTGAGTTCACCGTGGTGTCCTTTGGACTCACGAACGCTCCCGCCTACTTCATGAACATGATGAATAAGGTTTTCATGGATGATCTAGATAAGTTCGTGGTAGTATTTATTGATGACATCCTTGTCTACTCATCCACCGCTGAAGAACACGAACATCATCTAAGAATGGTGCATGAGAAACTAGCCCAACATTAGCTCTACGCAAAATTTAGCAAATGCGAGTTTTGGCTACAGAAAGTTGCCTTCCTAGGCCATGTACTATCAGCTGAAGGTGTCACAGTTGACTCAGCCAAGATTAAAGCTGTGAAAGAGTGGGATCAACCCCGTAATGTGATAGAAGTCAGAAGCTTCTTGGGATTGGCTGGATATTATCGCCGATTCATCGAAAACTTCTCCAAGATAGCCCGTCCAATGACCAACCTTCTGAAGAAGACTAAGGAGTTTGAATGGACGCCCGAGTGCGAACAAAGCTTCTAGGAATTGAAACAGAAGCTTACCACAACTCCTGTGCTAGCATTGCCTGATATCAGCAAAGATTTCGTGGTCTATTATGATGCATCCCGTCAAGGACTTGGTTGTGTACTAATGCAAGATGGAAGAGTGATAGCATATGTGTCTCGACAGTTGAAAGAACACGAGAACCGTTACCCAACCCATGATCTTGAGTTAGCAGCAGTTGTGCATGCTTTGAAGATCTGGAGGCACTACTTGATAGGCAACAAGTGTGATATCTATACCGATCACAAAAGCTTGAAGTACTTTTTCACTCATTAAGATCTAAATATGAGGCAATGCCGATGGCTAGAATTGATCAAGGACTATGACCTAGAAATTCACTATCATCCGGGAAAAACTAATGTAGTCGCAGATGCTCTCAGTCGCAAGAGTTACTGTCACACCTTGATCACTGAATCCGTACCACCTGAGCTCAAGGAAGAGATTGAAGTTTTCCAGCTTGAGATACTACCGCATGGCTTGTTGAATGAGCTCCGCATACAGTATGATCTCACAGATTGTATCCGTCAAGCTCAGAAAAGTTGTGAAGAGATCGAATATCTCCGTGGTCTGATGAAACTAGGCTACAAGACCAACCACCAGGAAGATGAACAAGGAACCATCTGGTTCAAGAACAGAATCTGTGTTCCATCTGACCCGGTACTACGAGAGGGAATTCTGTCAGAAGCTCACGATTCCAAGTACTGTATTCACCCTAGAGGTTCAAAGATGTATCAAGACTTGAAGAAACACTTTTGGTGGAAAGGCATGAAGACAGACATTGCAGGACATGTGGCACAGTGTGATACCTGTAATAGAGTCAAGGCTAAACATCAAAGGCCTGCAGGATTGCTGAAGCCTCTTGACGTTCCCGAGTGGAAATGGAAGAGCATATCCATGGATTTCATAGTTGGATTGCCCCGTTCACAGAAAGGCAATGATTCCATCTGGGTGATTGTTGATCATTTGACCAAGATTGCTCACTTTGTACTAGTTAAGACCAAAACCGATGCTGAAAAATTGGTAGATCTATATGTTGAACATATTCTCAGACTGCATGGAGCACCCTCTAGCATTGTATCTGATCGTGGTCCTCAGTTTGTGTCCCGATTCTGGGAAGCTCTGCACAAGTCTATTAGAACCAAACTTGATTTCAATACCGCTTATCACCCACAGATAGATGGATAGACAGAACGAGTAAATCAGATCTTAGAAGACATGCTTCGTGCTAGTGTACTGAATTATGGCTCTGCTTGGGAGAAATGCCTACCCTATGCAGAGTTCTCTTACAACAACAGCTACCAAGCCAGTATCAAGATGTCACCATTTGAAGCTCTGTATGGTAGACCTTGTAAGACACCTTTGATGTGGTCCCAACCAGGAGAAAGATCGTTCTTTGACTCCGCTAAGATTCAAGATGCAGAAGAAGGAGTTGCGCAAGTAAAGGAGAATTTGAGAATTGCTCAAAGTCGATACAAGAGCTATGCTGACAAAAGGAGAAGATAACTTGAGTTCAATGTGGGAGATTTCGTCTATCTCAAGGTATCCCCACTACGTGGAACTGTCAGATTCCATGTGAAAGGAAAGCTTGCCCCTAGATTTGTTGGCCCATACAAGATTTGCAAGAGGATTGGAAAGCTCGCCTATAAACTTGAGCTACCTGAGGAATTGATGGGTGTACATCCCGTATTCCATGTCTCACAGCTACGCAAGTGTTTGAGAGTGCCCGATGAAGTAGTTCCAACTGATACACTTGACATTCAAGATACACTTGAGTATAAAGAACATCCTATCAGAATTCTGGGTAGAGATATCAAAGAGACCCGAAGCAAGACTATTCCTATGTGCAAGATCCAATGGAGCAATCACACAGAGAGAGAAGCAACATGGGAGAAAGAGTCTGACCTCCGGCTACACTATCCTTATCTCTTCGAAGAGTACGTTACGCTTTAATCTCGGGGACGAGATTCTATTAAGAGGGTAGGACTGTAACAACCCAAAAATCCACACACCAAAAATCACAACTATAAATTTTTTCTTCAAAACCCCATGTGATGATGAGTGACATTTGTAGGAGCTAACCCTAGGTGTTGCATTAGTTGTAACCCAACTAGACAATCTCATGAGCACAGCATGTCATTGTTAATTATGTTTATTAAAAATCCTAACAAATAAAATGTTGCATACATTGTTTAACTCAAATTGTGATTTGGATCTCCACTTGCTTTATGTAATGCTTATCAACTCCTTTAAAGTTATAAACCATAAAGTAAATATTAATCAAACCAAAGAATAACAACTTAAGGTGAAAACTATTTATATTTTTGTATAACAGAAACTACAACTATTTTAGTTACACAAAGTAGCTAAATAAATCAAACTCTAACCAATTGGCAACAAATAAAAAGAAAGGAAATGGAAGAGGAAAATAGAAAGGCCATCTGGCCTAGCTTGTGGCCTGTCCATCTCCTTGGCCCAGCTCGCCAACAGCCATGCCAGCCCAAGCAACCGAGTTGGCCCAGCTCGCCCTCAGACCCCGCGCGCTCCCAACGGCTGGCCTAGCTCGCCCTCCTAGCCTCGCTGGCCTGCTAGCGCTTGTGGCCCACGCAGCCAGCCCGCATGCCACGCCGTCGTCTCTCCCCGCGCTGGCTGATGGGTGGGGCACCCTTGTCATCCCCCTCCTTGGTCCCCTCCTCTGCTTTCGGAAAACAGAGCACCGGTACCGTGGGGAAAAGAAAAATCCAATGCTGCCTCGATCCCTATCCGTCGTCCGTGCTCTCACAACCGACCTCGAAAGCCAATTGGATGGGTGCCATGCAGGCACCGGCTGCCCGATAGGGTCATGCACGGTGCATGACCGCTGTCGCGCACTCCTGCCATGGCCATGGCCGAGCCGTGACTTTGTCGCCCCCCTGTCCCCTGCCTTGCTGACCAAGGAACACGAAAACGGTTTCGCCATCGCGCCCACGATCGTGCCGCGGCCCAAAACCCTAGCCCAGCCTCGCTAGAGGCCCTTCGATCGCCCCTCGATCTCCATCCGCCGTTCACCGAGCTCCATGGCCGAGCTTCGGCTATAAAAGCCCCGGCCCTGGGTGCCCTAGAGCTCTCCCATCGCCCCGCCGCCACTTTGTGGCCGTCCACTATGCACCTGAGCCAAGAGAGAAGAGGGATAGAGGAAGAAGAAGGAGCGCCCGATGTCGCTAGTGTCGCCGGAGCGGAGGACGTTGCCCCGATCAAAAACATCGACGTTGCTGCTCTGCACGGCACGGCCTTGTCTCGACACGGCCACGACCCGCCGCTGCATCGCCTAGCCTCGCCGAGCACTGCGCGGTGAGCACCTTGCTGAGACCTCTCCCCAGCCAACCGACATGAGCTCTCCGCTGTTTGAGACCCTGCCGATGCCTCTGTGCACTCGGCCAGCCACCACCGGAGGCCGCCGGGGCAGCACTAGAGCACCGCTGTGCCCGCAATAGCCTTGTGAAGCTCACTCGCACCACCGAGTCGCCTCTCCGAGGCCATAGCCACCTCACCGATGCCGCCGTCGTGCCCGTAAGACCACCGCCATGGCCGGCACACTACGGGACCCCGCACGCCACGTTAACCCCACCAACGAGGACACCGAGGCTCGGCGGAGCTTCCGCCCGCATCAATCACGCACCAGCGTCGCTGGCGAGGCTCACCGGGCGCTCGTCGCCGGTGTGTAAGCCGTCGTGGAAAAGCAGAAAGGGGGTGAGATGGGCAGCGCTGCCCTGCACTCGGTCCACCGTGAACCAGACAAAGGAGACAGTAGCGTGGACACGGTCCACCATAGACTATGTCTGCGGTCCATGGGCCGTGACTACGCCATCCACCGTGGACCGCGAACCGTGGACTCGAGCCCGACCCAAAACCCGGAAGGCGACGTGGCACTCTGTGACGAGGCCACGTGGCGGGCTGAGCCTAGCCCATACCCAGGCCCAACCGGCCCAGTTCGGACCCGGCCCGTGTTGACCGTTGACCGGTCAACGTTGACGGTTGACCTGGCCCCACATGTTAGTGTCACAGATACACGGGACCCACATGTCGGTAAGTGACGTCATACTGACATCATGACGACGTCACGCGGGTCCCACCTATCAGTAACAACACAACCAAAATGACGTCATGCTGACATCAGGTGTTGACGTCAGCAACACTGGCCCCACACGTTAGTGACCCTGATCTATTGACAATTAACTCACCCGTTGACTTTGACCGGACCCACATGTCAGTGACCCAAGAGCCCCTGGTCCCACCTGTTGGACTGATGACGTTGATGACGTCATGATAACGTCAGCAGGACCCCACTTGTCAGCTCAGAGCTGAGCCAATGACATCATGCTGATGTCATGCTGACATCAGCATGCCACGTGGACCAGTAACAACGTGACACGTGTCAGCCCAGGAATAATTCGGCCTTTTCCATTTTCAGAAATGATTTAAACTTCGGAAATTCATAACTAATTCATACGAACTCAGAAAATACAAGACCAGGACCAAAATTCATCTAAAATCAAGGTCTACGCAATGAACTCATGTTTGAGTGCATTTGGCTCCTTTGAATTTTCATTGCTTCTTTATGCTATCCTATAGACGTCGCTAACACGACTATAATGCGATCGATGCAGACTCAGAGGAGAACCAGACGGACGAGGATCGTGAGTACCGTGAGAAGTACAGAGACGACTACACTGAAGGTGCCACATCCCACCCAACCTCGTAGCACCTATTACGCATGGCTAATATAGAACTGCTATTGCTTTACTTTACTGTTATAATCATACTATGATAGGACTTGCATGGTAGTATGCTTACTTGATGGCCTCTACCTTGACGCAACCTTACCCCTGCATACCCTGCTATTAGGCTAGACACACGCTCACTGCTATATTTCATTACTTGTACTTCTACTATGCTTATACTACATTAATGCGTGGTGTTATCTGGACTGTGGGGAAAGTGCTGCGTGTGTGACTTGGGTGTGTGGAGGGTGAGGGTTGTGTCGACCAAGTTGGAGTATACGACGAGCCTGGGGCAAGTCATGCCGTGTGGTGCTACCTGGGCACCCCTGGGATGGATACCTGTGGTGGGTAAACGGTATATGAGGTGGCCCTGGGTGTGAACCTGTGATGGGAGGAGCCCGGGGTGGAGGTGCTGTGGTGGCACGATAAATGGAAACCCTGATGAAGACATTCTAGCTTGGTCATCCCTAAGGACTTACTAGTACTCAGATTCACCGGGAAACCTTACATACCAGTCGCCCTATATGGTGCGGGACGGCCGGACTACTTGGTAGGATATTGCCACTACTGCTAGATTGATAGCGGATAGTGTAAGGAGGTACGGGGCGCGGAGGATTTCCCCCACACTCTTCCGAGACTTCATGGAGACCTTGTGGACCTAGCTCATGACTCACAGTTTCAGCCACCCTAGACTAGACTTGGGGTGTACCAGGGCTGAATGGTAGAGTGGCATTATCCTAGGCTAGCAAGCGACCGGAATCAGCCCAGTTGACGACGGTCTGCAAGGAAGACGGATCTTGTGGTTATGTAAAACCTCTGCAGAGTGTATGGTTGATCGATCGATACATGTGCCGACTTGTCGGCTATGGACCTTTCCTGGGTTTCGCTTAAACTAGATAAAGAGATGAGTCCTTCTCTTCTTCTTCCGTGAGAGAGTGTCGGTCGTGGCCAGGGGCTACGGGCCTTGAGACAGTGCCGAGAGGGAGTTGGCCTGTCGACTGAGAGATGGTATGGTGATGGTGTGGATGGTGGTATATCGATCCCAGGATCGAAACCTGGCTCTGGAAAGGGAATGGGGTGGAATGTGTGTGGGAATGGTGTTAAAACTGGACCATCTATTATTATATACTTGATATGCTATTGCATAGGAAACCCCAACCTTATAGGTTTCTTTTGATTATATCCAACTTGCATCCAATTTCTACAAAGCAATGCTCATAGGGTGGGAGTGGCCAGTACAAATTGTACTGATAAATTTTGGCACACATGTTCTGCTGAGGAGTATAGTTCCGAGGAGTTTGACGGTTGAGGGGTTCGTGCCTACGCTCGAGTTTGGCGATCTTATCTTCAAGTTGTTCTGAATGAATGCTATTTTTGATTCCGCCAATGCGGCGATGTAATAATTTATGTAATTCCGCACTATTTGTACTCTGATTTTATCGTTGTATGGATGTGATATTCGACTGGAATTTGGGTAATATGATCTACAACGGTCTTATTACACCTCGACTCTGTGGATTTCCCTTCGCAAAAATCAGGTCGCTTCAGGGAGGACAGCAAGTCGGTTAGATTCCCCTCTAAATTATTGTCCGTCAGAGGTAGACATCGCAGAGCTGGGATGTTCCCAAGTGTTGGTGGCACTGAGCCAGACAGCTGATTCATTTGCAAACCCAGGAAAGACAGGTGAGATAAATTCCCAAGAGAGCTTGGAATTGGGCCAGTCAGCTGACTTGAACCAAGCTGCAGCGCAGTAAGCTGGGAGAGATTGGCAAGAACAGATGGAACAGAGCCAACCAAGTAGTTTGCACCCAATGACAGATAGGTGAGGCGTGGGAGCTGAGCCAACCAAGTTGGCACCAAGTCGGAGAAACGATTCTGATACAAATCGAGGTACCAAAGGTGTTGTTGGCATGCTGCAAGCCCTAGCGGAACCCGGCCTGCGAAGTTGTTCCAGCTGAGGTCAAGCCACTCCAGCATCGGAAGGATGAAACTGCCGTTGCTCGGAATCACACCACTGAGATTGTTATCGTAGAGTGCAATAGCTCGCATCCTCGACATGTTGTAGATGGCCGGGGGCACCGTACGTGCCGCCAAGCTGGTTGTGATTCAGGTTCAAGTACTCAAGCATGGGCAAGGAACCCACACCGTGTGGTATGGGACCCGACAGGCTGTTGTTTATCATGTCGATGTACCGCAGGGAAGGCGTGTTGTTGAACAGACATGGTGGTATGTGGCCACTCAACTGGTTCGTTTCGAGGGAAAGCCTCTGAAGGCTGCGCATGTTGTGCAGCAGCCCCGGTGGGGTCTCCCCCGAGAGGCTGTTGTTGCCTAGGCCAAAAAGTGCGAGCCCCTGTGAGGTTTCCTATGCTGCTAGGGATGGCGCAGAGTCTATTCCCGAACAGAGAAAGGACCCTCAGGCGACGTAGCGTACCAATCTCAGCAGGGATCGAGCCAACGAGGCCGGTGTTGGTCAGGTCGAGCAGGGAGAGGAAAGAAAGGTTACCAAGGTGTGGGCTGAGCTCCCCTTGAAGGACCACGTCCGGCAGCGACAGAGCCGTGACACGTTGCCGTCGGCGGCCGTATGAGACACCGACCCAGTGACACAAGGACACGTTGGCTCTCCAGCTGCTGGCAAGGACACCGAGAGGATCAGAGAGCTGGGATTTGAAAGCCAGCAGCGCGGCGAGGTCGGCGCTGCTGCCGTTGCTCTCACTGGAGTTGGCAGTGGCGGAGGAAGAAGAGACTCCTTGCACAAGGGCTGACAACGAGATGGCCAGCAACAATGGCAGCAATACCGAGCTGCAACTACAAGCAACCGCCATCGGAGTGAGCTGCTTGTGCCAAGGTTGTGTGCTGCTGGCAGGTGCATGCATGTCTGTATACATATACTAATGGAGTAGTAGAATATCGGGCCTCTTTGGCTGGGCTCCTGCTCCGGCTCCGGCTCCCGCATCGTAGTGGAGCTGTAGCCGGAGCCGGAGGAAAAAAAAAAGCAGTTCCTCCCCTCCGAACGGCTCTGTGAGAGAGGAAATAAGAGAGCGAAAACGGGTTCCTAGGGACAGTAGCGTAGTAGGGGAGCCGGAGCCGCCGGGAGCTGCACGCCTTAACGTGCAGGACCTGTAGGGAGTTGGAACGCGTCTTTTGCAATAGTAATTTCCCCGTCGACCTTCTTTTCGGTCTTCTCATGATGACCTTGCATGATGACACAGGAAAAATATGAGTCATGTGCTATTTGATTTTTCCTTGAGGCGGCAATTAGGGGGCGTGATTGGTACGCTGCTTCTACTCGTACATGGCCCATCGCATGCAGGAACCATGTGTGATTGGTAAGCTGCTTTGCTGCTCGGGCCAGGCCAGCCGCATGCACCAGGCGACGTCGAGCTAGGCTCGCTGGAAAGTGGAAACGCGGTTGCTGGGTTGCGTTTCTTTCGGGCCCGGCTCGTGCGAGCGCGCGCCATGTCCCATCTGTGAGAGAACGAGTGCAGACAGCCAAACAAACAAGCGACCAAACAAGGGCTATGTTGATTTTGTATCTATTTATTCAGTCAACTAAACTTGAGGGTCTTGCATATACATAGCCTGTCCTAGCTCAGCCTGGCTGGTAGGAATGAGCCAGACTCTCTTCACTTGGTCGTATCAACCGTACAATTTTTTTTTTTATAATAAAACAATATCAGCCGGCTTATAAACTAGGAAGGTTTCAACGAACGGGGCTGATCACCCACAGCCATCAATAATGGCGTGCGCAGTAAGACAGATGACGTGCGCTAGATGCCTTCCAGAGAATCCAGCATTGTTTGGCAAATGAGTCCTAAAGGCAATAGAGTAAAGTAGTACAAACGCGTTTCTCTTTTGTTTGTTTATTTATTTATACACTGGGTTTAGGACTCATTATTAGCTCTTTGACTGTTCGCGAGGAACAGTAAAGTAGTACAGCCTGCGCAGACCCTTTAGGAAGAGTTTGCTAGGATGTGCCGTTTCATCTTTTCCGGAAGAAAAAAACCACCACCGTTGCAAAACCACTACACCACGGGTCGCTCGGAGGCTGCTAAGGGTAAAATACTAAATACTATCACTTTTTTTTACTATTATATGATAAAAACATTTACCCGAAGAAAAGGGTATTCCATTCCTTTAATTACCCTACGTAACTGTGTTCTTACTCCCAACCGAACGCACCCCGCCATAACCTACGGTTACGAGCAGCTGAGTCCCGCGGGCCATGCCTAGGTTCTTAAAAGCGGCAGCCTACGGAACAAATGGGCAAGTGCGAAAAAGAAAGGATAAAAACAAAGCTATGCTAGGGTAAAAGACAAGGAACGGATAGTGATTCTATCACAAAAACAGAACTGATGCATTTATTGATACAAAAACTGTTCACACGGGGCTCCCCCATGAACTTAACGATTATATTTGCTGACTACTTCTACTCCAAATACTACTGTGGTCGCTCGGCGACATCAGCTGATACCAAAGGAGAAGCCACGACACATACCGCCGGACATAACCACCGCCGCAAGGGCCCCGCTCGGTTCCGCTCCCTCAACTTCGGCGAGTGCAACGGGTACCTTAAGGACCCCGCCCGGTTCTGCTCCCTTGACTTCGGCGAACGCAACAGGTACCTCAAGGGTGTCGCACCCATAGATGCTCAGAAGAAGAGCATGGAGCTCCTGACCTTCTCATGCAGTCGAGGCAGCTCCTGGGCAGGGATGCTGCCCGCCGAGGTATGGCCACCGTGGCTGGAGGATATCTCATCAAACTTTATGAACTGGCCAATCTGAGTAGCTGCAGGCACGGAACCCTCCACCGGCATGATCCTGGACAACTTCCCCTCCGACAAGACTCGCCCGGTGAAGATCCACCGGAAATAGTCCACGCACGACTCCATCCTAAAAAAGGCCTCGCAGACGAATCCAGCGCGCCACCTCCTTCGGCAAAAGCCGCCCCTTCTCAGGTAAAGACGGCCAGCACCGCCTCAGGCAGCCTCTAGCTCGACATTACACTCTAGATTCACGAAGGGATCTGTGAGTCCTCCCCCTCGCTTACCCTCTCTCTCACTTAGGAACCACTGTGGCATACAGGCACTCTCGGTGAGGAGGAAAAAGGAGGAAAGGTGATAGTAGGAGAACAGGCAAAGGACTGCGACGAGAAGCCCTCTCCCTTCCCCTATTTAAGGAGGAAACACGGCAAAAGATTGGAGTAAAAAACTCTCTCTTCCCCCATTCAATGCGGTTGGGAAACAGTGGGACGCGCCCTGACCGATGGGACGCATACTGATCGATGGAACAACGCCTGGTCAGATGGGACGTGGCCTGGGTATGGCCCACCACTACCGCATGCCAGGCGCAGGAACCAAAGCGCCACCACTCGTAGGCGGCCCTCTGCCTTCCCAGGCTATACTTGAAAAAACCCAAACAATGGGATCTCCGCCAGGAGAGACCATCGGACTTCCTAAGTTGATCGAACGGCTCAGGAAAACACCGAGAGACCATGCCGGCTTTGTCACGAACGACGAGCACGGGTCCTGATCAGACATCTCCGATTGGAGCTCTTCAAACCCCGTCACTCGAGTCATCAAGGTAACCTTGCCAACCCCCACTATTTCTTTATAATCATTCATACATCCATACACGCATTCATTCCATACGCCCATGCCCCCCGGACGATTCAAGCCCTGAATCACCCGGGGGCTCAGTAACTAAGGCATAGCACATGCGGCTAAATGCATCACAACGCTCCGTGTTGTGTCATGAAGCGGTAGTTGCCTCATTCGACATGAGCAACGACTGACCGGGGTTTAAAGGCCGGCCCACGAAGGGCTCGAGGCCGCCTCGTGTCAAACAGAGCCAGGGGAGAAAACGTAGATGAGCCCCGTGCGGCCCTCACCTAGTCTGCCCGAAGCGGACTGGGTCATCTCAACCTTCTCGTTCGATCCTAAACCTCTACCAAACCCACAGAATCTCCATCGAGGGGAGGCCAGCGTTCCACCTAGGTCGGTCTCCAGAATGACCCAGGCATCTGCCGGGTTGCAGGTAAAGGAGCAGTGGAATGTCACAAGAAGGCTTTGCCGACCCCGTAAAAAACGACGGACCCGGATTCCACTCGATCATACCCATTAGCGAGCTCACCGAGCGCGTCACTCGAGCCCGAGCGATCGAGGCAAGCGACAAAGCTCAGCCACTCCGATTGTGAGAAACCGAGGATGGGGTAACGCACTAAACTCAAACTGACCCCTACCAAGCCCAACGATGCTTAGGGGCTCAAGACACCAACGCCTGGGTCTGCGACCCCGAACTCGCCTCATCCCTCGGCTATGCCTCGACTACACACCAAACGCCTGGGTCTGCGACCCCGAACTCGCCCCATCCCTCAGCTACGCCTCGACTTCACTCCAAACGCCTGGGTCTGCGACCCCGAACTCGCCCCATCAGGATCCGCGAGCTCCATCTCGTCCGATCCCTAAACTAACTACCTCGGCTGTGCGGGCTGCATCGACGCCAAGGTCCACGACTCCGACTCGCCTGATCCCACGGCGTGCACCAATGCCAGGATCAGCAAGGTCTGTCTCATCCAATCCCTAAACTAACTGCCTCGGCTGCGTGGGCTACACCGACGCCTGGGTCCACGACTCCGACTCGCCCGATCCCATGGCGCGCACTGACGCCAGGATCCGTGAGCTTCGTCTCGTCCGATCCCTAAACTAACTGCCTCGACTACACGGGCTGCACCGACGCCAGGGTCCACGACTCTGACTCACCTGATCCCACGGCGTGCACCGATGCCAGGATCCGCAAGCTCTGTCTCGTCCGATCCCTAAACTAACTGCCTCGGCTACGCGGGCTGCACTGATGCTAGGGTCCACGACTCCGACTCGCCCGATCCCACGGCGCGCACCGATGCCAGGATCTTCGAGCTCCGTCTCGTCCGATCCCTAAACTAACCACCTCGGCTGCGCAATGACGCCTTGGTTGACGACTCCGTCTCGACTAAAAACACGCACACACGCCCGCTGACATAACCCCCTAGGCGATCCTGCTCGAATCGCTCGGGGGCCCGGGGGCCGCACCCGCTGACGAAACAAAACTTCCCCCGCTGGCAAACACGAAAAAACCCTAGACGATTCTGCCCGAATCGCCCGAGGGCTACACTCGCGGGTGCGCTTGTGCGCACCTGCCGTCAAGACGAAAATCCCCCAGACAATTCTACCCGAATCGCCCGGGGGCTCCTGTCGGGTTCATAAACCCGGGGTCCTTCGTGGACCGGCTTCCCAACAAAGGCTCGGCCCAAGCAGACAACGTGCGACTCATGGGCAGGCCCAAGTACCTAAATGACAGGCCAGAAGGGCGATCCAATCTCCAACCGGAAGGCCTGGCCGAGGAGGAGTGGCACCCGCTTCTGACTCCAGCCTGCCGCTCTGACCAGAGCGCTCGCCTCGGTCTCCAGCCCACCTCCAGATGGCCTCTCCGACCGGAAGGCCTGGCCAAACACTGCTTCCGACCCACGTCTTCGACCGGGGATGCGCCAAACCCCTACTCACTGCTCTTCTCCGACTGGGACCAACCGACCGGGGACGCCCGCTCAGTAAGGACCAGGAAATGGATGGAGAAAGTAAGGCAGGGCGCACAAGTCAAACCGTAATACCAGGGACCATACCATGTGCACCTACCAGGCAGTACCCTACGACCTCCCTAGCATGACAGAACCCAAGCAATGTTGTGGGTGCCGATATTTTCCCTATAGTGTTGTAGGCGCCATCAACTCCCATACCAGACAAAAACGGTAAGGCTCCCCCACATGCCTATGAGCATCAACAGTGTTGAGGGCGATGGCATTTACCGTGCCAGACGATCATGGTAAAACCCCTCACGTGCCTCTGGGTATCAACAGTGTGGCAGGTACCGATATCTATCATACCTGAAGAAGACGACGCAACCTCCCACATGCATCTGACTTCAACAGTGATATCAACAGTGTTGTGGGCACCTACCATCATCCTGTACCCGCCGGCGTTGGCAACAAGGCTTAGTAGCATACGTACTCTCTCCCTCTCACTTGTGAGGCCATCCCCTTCATCTATAAAAGGGGATGCGCTCACTCCCAACAGGCAGATTCATTCAGATCAGTCAAGTTCACTTAGCACATAGCGGAGCTCCCGTTACTCTCGGCCCCTCTGACCAGAGTCTGACCAGACCTCTTGTACTCCCCACCTTTCTCCTGCTCGTTTATAACCCCACTGCAAACTTTGAGCACCTAGGCTTAGGAATAAAGTCACCGACCGACTCAAACTGGACATAGGGCACGTTGCCTGAACTAGTATAAACTCTGTGTCATTGAGTGCTAGGCCACCTCCGATCACAACATACGGCAAAACTACAAATATTTACGTGTTGGTCACTTTCTGCACCGATACAATGCAGTTCCCGCCATCTCACATCGACTGAGCGCTGAGGAGTGAAGAGCGTCCACCGAAGGAGACATCGCGGCCAAGACGAAATTCCAACAGCAACGCCTTCAGGAAGGGTACGACACCGATAGCGCCGCCGTTGCTCGTACAAGGAATGGACTGGGTTTCCACCCGTGGAAGACACTGCTAGACGGGAACACGACACCCCCAACAAGGAAAGTGGCACCCACACGTGTCACCGTCGCCAAGGCTTTCGCCCAAGGTGCCCCTCGACACAAGCGTCTAGCCAAGATACTGGAACTCTAGCCTGCCACCATCGTCACCGTCGTTGCCCTGCCGTCCTGCAGAAGCCCCTCTAGAGGGGCAGCAACAGCACAGCTGCTCGGCCGCCAGCCCCTCCGACCGAGCAACGTGTTGGGTCAGACAAACCATGCCGCGCGTGTCACAATGCCACACGCCAAAGCCATCGCCGCTGCCGACCTCCGCCAGGCGCATGCCCCACCACCGCGGGTGCCAGATCTGGCCACCAGGACGCCGGACCTAGTGCCCTCCGCCGGCGTCGCCGCCTCCACCAATTAGCCCAACGGCCAATCGGACCCCTTGACCATGTCCTGATCGGGGACTCTTAACCGACCACTGGTCGGCGGGCCCCTGTCACAAATTGCTTTATAAAGGGAATGTAGAAAGATATAAAGCACGACTTGTAGCAATATGCTTTATGCATAGACAATGAAAAAGATTACAATGAGAGTTTTCTCTCTAGTCTCATGCAAGAATTTTTTTAGAATTAAAGGTGTTCATGGCACATTACGATTTAAAAATACATCAGATGGATGTAAAGACAGCATTCCTCAACGGGGATTTGTATGAAAACGTTTACATGGCACAACCCAAAAGGTTTTGTCGTGGAAGAAAAGAACATATGTGATGCCGTCTGTCAAAATCCATTTATGGATTAAAAGTAAGTCTCTAGACAGTAGTATTTGAAGTTAATGAAACGATAAGAAAGTTTGGGTTTTAAAGAAAATGAGAAGGACAATAGCGTTATGCGAAGATCAAGAATGGAAAATTCATTTTACACATCCTGTGAATAGATGACATTCTACTCACTAGTAGTGATGTTAATCTATCATTGGAGAAGAAGAAGTTTTGTCCTCAAGTTTTAATGTGAATGATCTTGGTGAAACGTCATTGGTTTTAGGAATCGACATTCACCGAGATAGAAGAAAATGGGGTATTAGGACTATCGCAAAAGCATACTTAGAAAAGATTCTAGAGAAATAAAGTATGCATGCGAATAAACTACGCCTGCTCCTATAGTCAAGGGTTATAGATTTGGGAACTTTAAGTGTTCCAGAAACCGATATGAGATTGATCGAATGAGCATAGTTCCATATGCCAAGATACTGGAACCCTAGCCTACCGCCATTGTCACCGTCGTTGCCCTGCCGTCCTGCAGAAGCCCCTCTAGAGGGGCAGCAGCCGCACAACTACGTCGGCCGCCAGCCCCTCCAATCGGGCAACGTGCTGGGTCAGCCAAACCGTGCCACGCGTGTCACAGTGCCGCACACCGAAGCCGTCGCCGCTGCTGACCTCCGCTAGGCGCATGCCCCACCACCGCGGGCGCCGGATCTGGCCACCAGGACGCCGGACCCAGTGCCCTCCACCAGCGTCGCTGCCTCCACCATGGCTACCACCGCGGGCGCCCTCTCCCTGGGGACGCCGGAACGGCCTCCAAGGCACTGGATCCGCTCTCCTGGGCCCAGGACCCAGCGGCCCCCGCCCACGCTGCAACCGCTGCCATGGTTGAGGAGGAAAGGAGGAAGCGAAGGAGGAAGAACAAGAGCCCCCCAATGCCTGCACGGGCACTGGCCGACCGCCGCAACCACAGCGGGCGGCCCCGCCGAGCCCCACGCGGCTCGCTGCTGCTCACGCCGCCACCACCGCCGAGCGCGAGGAAGAGCCCCGCCCTCGACGCCCTTGGCCAACGCAGTCGCCTCTGCACGCATCCCAAGGCGCGGCGCCCGCTGCTGTGGATGCACCCTGCAGATCCGGCACCGTTCCCGGCGCCTAGGCCTAGAGCCGCCGCCGCCACCGTGGGCGCCGTCCAGCGCCCGCCCAGGCGCGGCCGTCGCAGCACCTGCAGATCCGGACGCCGGGGCAAGGGAGCCGCCCTGGGCCGCCGGTACCGCCACCGGCGAAGCCCTCAGGCCGGCACAGCACCCAGCAGTGGCCCGCGCCGCCGCACGCCTGGCGATTTGAACCTACGTAGTTTTCATCCCACGTTGGCTTCACATCGCATTTTGATTTCTTCTGCTGGATGGACCGGTCACTAATTAGTGTTCTGCTGCCTTTGTACGTGTGACGACTGCATTGTTAAAAAAAAATAAAAAATCGGCAGCAACGTGTATGACGTAACACTAGTCTTCGTCAAGTACTTTCCACTTGTTCAATCATATCAATTGACCATAACCACCACCGCCTGATGCCCGCAAAGTTTTCTCAGAAGAAAGAAGAGCTACTCCTTATCGTGACACTTGCGCACTCCCACACTGTGCAGCCTGACTTCTCACTTCTCAGGCAAGGCTGGCAAACCTTATCGTGACACTAGTGGATGATTCCGATGCGTAAGCTTTTTCCAAAATGGAGATAGGTAACTTTTTTAAAAAAAGTTGTCGATGAATGATTACAGTCCACCAAATTGATGATCTTTTTTAGAATTTCTAGGATTTACTTGCTTCTAGTAAGCAGTGGCGAAGCTTGAGGGCGGCCTCATTAAATTTGACTAAAAATGTATGAACAATAGCCATGTTACCGTTTATTTAATGGAAAATTACTGATGGCAGGGGTGGCCAGGGCCCCTTTTGCCCCAACTAAGCTCCACCCCTGCTCGTAAGCGTTAACATGGAAATTCTAGAGAAATCTCCAATTGCTTAATTAGTAGTAGTATATGACAGTTCGATATACGGTTGGTGTATTTAACCAGCCCTCCTATATTACGCTCATGTCCGTACATGTACTTGCGCACCATTTTTGATAGGGCTGATAGCTAGCTACTCTCTCTATTTTAAATTATAAATTATTTTAATTTTTTAGGTATATTATTTTGCTATACGTATCTAAGTATACATTATGTCTAAAATATATTAAAAACAATATATTTAAAAAAATAAAACGATTTATAATTTGAAACGAAACCACGGACTGAGTAGGTCCCCAGCTCCCATGCATGGTTGTTCTTTCGGCAGATTGCATTATTCTATATTTCCTGTGTGCCTTTTGAATTGGAAAAATGTGTAGAGCTACTGAGGTAGACTGAGCAACGTTTCTAGCACGCATGCACGACTCGCCTTTCCGGTCTCGATCTATGTGTGAAAGTGAAACAACACTTCCTAACAATGCTCTGAGAATAGACTGAACCAACGACCACGCCCATGAGCAAATCAAAGAAAGCGACCAGAGTGCTTCATACGTTTCAAAATTCATTCAAATAGAGCACGTAGCCATCACTATATATACACACGTAAACATAAACCCAACTCGATCTCCACCACCACAGCATATCCCAATGCATGCAACCAGCCCTAGCAACAAAATACAAGTATAGTAAATCCTAAACACTACGATGGCGATCCTCCACACAAATTTATTGAAGTTGCAATGCACACTAACAATAAGGCTAGTAACAATTCTCTTGTTGCTCGTCGTCGTTCTGCACGCGGGAGGCACCGCGGAGCATCACGGCGGTCAGCTGTCGTCGTCGTCTCTAAGGTCCCAGAAAGAAGCCCTCCTCCGGTGGAAGTCGACCCTGCAGCAAAGCAGCAGCAGGGCGCACGCACTGGACTCATGGCAGCCAGGTTCTAGCCCGTGCAACGGCAACTGGACGGGCATCGCCTGCAGCGTCGTCCACGTCCACCGTGGCCACCGCCGGCGCCGCGCACCCCTGGCGGCGGTCACCAGCATGTCGTTGCCAGAGGCCGGCATCAGTGGAAGCCTCGGTGAGCTCAACTTCTCCGCCCTCCCGTTCCTCCGGTTCATCAACCTCAGCTACAACAGCCTCGGCGAAGGAATCCCGCCGGCCATCGCGTCCCTAACCGCACTCTCCTACCTCGACCTCACCAGCAACTCGCTCCAGGGACGGATACCACCGGAGATCGGTCGCATGGGACGCCTTCGGCTGCTGTGGCTGTCCTTCAACAACCTCACAGGACACATCCCTGCATCCCTCGGGAACCTGACCATGCTGACTGACCTTAGCATCCTCCAAAACATGCTCGTCGGTACCATCCCGGAGGAGCTTGGGAAGCTCACGCGCTTAGAGGCCATGGAGCTTAGCAGCACCTTGTTGAGCGGCGCAATACCAGATAGCATAGGCAACCTGACCAAACTAAGCCTCTTGCACCTCTACGAAAACCAGCTGTCAGGGCCCATACCATCCTCTCTAGGCAACCTCATCAACCTTGTTGATCTTGAGCTCGCCGGGAATCACCTGAGCGGTGGAATCCCAGTCTCTCTGGCAAATCTCACTCAGCTCCAGCTGCTTTACCTCTCCGCCAATCAACTCACAGGTCCAATCCCCCAACGGATAGGGCTGCTGGAAAATCTAAGCCAGCTATCTCTGTACACAAACCAGCTAGGAGGCCCTATTCCGGCTAGCATAGGGAACGCTACCAGGCTAAACTACGTTAGCCTCTGCGATAACCAGCTTGTGGGGCCCATCCCAAGTGAGATTGGCTCTTTGATGGATCTCGGTTACCTGTATTTATGCCAGAACCTCATCTCAGGCTCAGTTCCTGCTACTCTCGCCAACGTCACGGGCATGAGAGAGCTACTTCTCTTCGGCAACAAGCTGACAGGTTCTCTGCCTGGAGGATTTTATTCTAACCTTACACAGCTAGCTGAGCTCAATCTGGGCAACAACTCCCTCTCGGGCGAATTGCCATCTGATGTGTGCAGAGGGGGGAATAATCTCCAGTGGTTCGTCGTCAGCTCTAACATGTTCTCCGGCCCTATCCCGAGAGGCTTGCAAAATTGCAGGAGCCTGCAAATACTTGATCTTGCTTCTAACAACCTTACAGGAGACATATCAGATTTTGGGCCCTACCCACACCTCACTCAAGTAAGCCTCAAGAGCAACAATCTTCACGGGCATTTGTCAAAATCCTGGGGTTCAAGCACTAATTTGACCGCCCTGGTTGTGGCAGAAAACATGTTAACAGGAAGCTTGCCAGTTGAGATATCAAACCTAGTGAAGCTAGAGGTACTTATACTCCATGCCAACAAACTAACAGGCAAGATACCACCAGAACTAGGCAACCTAGCCAACCTGTACATGCTCAGCTTATCGGGAAACGAATTTTCGGGTGGTATACCACCTGAATTTGGTCAGATAAGTAATTTGCAGTTTCTCGGTATATCTAGGAATAAGTTAAATGGGTCAATACCGCAGGAGCTTGGGAGTTGCACTGAGCTGCTATCATTGCTTATGAGTCACAACAACTTGAGTGGAGAATTGCCGGTGTCCTTGGGTAATCTAGGGAACCTGCAGCTTGTGCTGGATTTGAGCAACAACAAATTCACAGGCAGGCTTCCCGTTCAGCTCGGGAGCTTGGTTAAGCTGGAGGTACTGAACCTCTCCCACAACCAATTCGATGGGACCATTCCACCCTCCTTCGCTGACATGGTTAGTTTGTCGGCACTTGACGTGTCATACAACAACTTGGAAGGGCCTCTTCCAATAGGGCGACTATTTCATAATGCCTCCATAGGATGGTTCCTCCATAATAACGGCCTCTGTGGCAATCTCTCAGGCCTTCCAACATGCGCTTCAGCTATGGATTTGGAGCATCATGACAGAAGAATTCGCAGATTGGCATTAGGTATTTCCATTCCTTTGTGCATAGTCGTTATGCTCACATTTTTAGGAGTTGTTATGATTATTCACAAGAGAAAAAGACCGCACGACAACACGACCGCTGTAGATACAAGAGATGTGCTTTCAGTGTGGAATTTCGATGGGAAACTAGCATTTGAGGATATCATTAGGGCAACAGAAAATTTCAGTGAGAGTTACATCATTGGATCAGGTGGGTATGGCACCGTCTATAAAGCTCAGCTTCAAGGGGGGAGATTGGTTGCAGTAAAAAGGCTTCATAAAACTGAAGAAGACAATATGAATGATGAAAAGAGATTCATAAGCGAAATCGAGGTGTTGACAAAGATACGGCACCGAAGCATCGTTAAGCTATATGGGTATTGCTCCCATCAGTTGTACAAATTTCTAGTTTATGATTACATTGATAGAGGAAGTCTTCATGCAACCTTGGAGAACGAGGAGCTAGCAAAGGAATTGAACTGGCAGAGGCGAGTTGCCATTGCTAGAGACGTGGCTCAAGCTATGTACTATTTGCACCATGAATGCAACCCGCCAATAATCCACCGTGACATTACAAGTAGCAACATATTGATCGATGCACATTTCAAAGCTTGTGTTTCAGATTTTGGCACAGCAAGGATTATAAAACCTGATTCATCGAATTGGAGTGAATTAGCAGGGACATATGGTTATATAGCCCCAGGTATGTGGCTTGCTTTAATTCTACTTGCATGTTGCATACTTGTTAGAAATAAGCTTCACAAAACTGCGATTATATATTGGTACCTAAAATTTATTAGAAGACTGTAACATATGGAATTAGTTTCATACTACTACAGCTACCTTGGTAGTTTGGTGCCATTACTACAAGTTTGCATACAACTACAACTTTTACTCAACGTTTCACAATAGAAAGTTGTCCTTTTGCATTACTAGGGTAAGAAAAGTAGTATGGTTCTATATATGAAACTACTCCCATAATTTGTAATTATTTTAACAGTTAGGTGTAAAAAATTGTAGATTTATGAGATTTTTCTATATTATTCTTTACTTGACTCTAATTCTTTTATTTTTTTTATGTAGAGCTTTCATACACATCAGTGGTGACAACAAAGTGCGATGTCTACAGCTTTGGTGTAGTTGTGCTTGAGATTGTGATGGGAAGATACCCTAGGGAACTTCAGACCCTTCCTTCCATTGAGATTGCAATGGAAATGTTGGACCAGCGAACACCATTGCCAACAATGGAGGAGGTAGAAGAAATCGCTTTGCTTGTCCAATTGGCATTTGCTTGCATGCAAACTTCTCCTCGCTCAAGACCAGAAATGCAGGATGTCTATCAGAAACTGACTCGCCACCCCTTCTCATAATGTTGCCATATTTCTTATGCACTTACTCTGGAAAAGTAACACAAGAACATGTCAAAGATTAGCAGTTTAGGGTTTGATAACCTGAGACTTGTATTATTTAACCCCAATCTGTAGACATAATACTATAGTGGCACTGGATACAGCCCAACGAGGCATCAAAGCAAGATCATATAACTATAGATTTTATTTGTTGAACCTTTTCTATTTTCTATACATATTTTTTTCTTGTGAATTACTGGAGATGTGTAATGACTTGCACCCTATGTCTAGATATCTGAATTACACATGCATATCAAAATTCAAAGGCGTTGTGTCGCTTGCCAACAACTAGGATAATTACATATGACTCTATTGATGCAAAAGTTGTATCCATGAATGATTATGGTATGTTTTTTACTAGTACCAATATATTACAGAAAATTTTAAGTCTAAGTTCAAGCTATTTAAAAGACCGCCAAATCAAGTTGTGCCATACATTCATGCACCGAGGCTATTTACTGTTTAGCAATGTCTTTCGCTATTACTCCCTTTGTTCCAAATTATAAGTCATTTTGTTTTTTCTAGATACATAGTTTTTGCAATGTATCTAGACATAGAGTATATCTAGGTGCACGGCAAAAGCTATGTAACAAGAAAAGTCACAACGACTTATTATTTGAAATGGGGGGGAGTATTAGCTAGGCACGTGCGTGATCACTGCAACCCTAGCAGTGCGCAACCAGTGCATGGGACATATCATCCAAGTGGTTCGATTCGCCTACTACCTTGTCTTGTTCAGTTAACCTTTTTTCGTGTGTAACATAGTAAAACCATGCTCCCCCAATGTCTCATTGGTACGTGGTTTAAATAGGGGTGGGAAGCCTTCTTGGGAGGTAGGGTGCGGCCTCCGCATTGGTTCAACACCTCATAATGAAGAAAGTGTGGTGGCCGTGTGATACATAACTATACGTATAACTTATCTCCAACCGTGTGATGGCGCGTTGAGAATAATTGTTCATTTGTGTCCATGACCACTTGTCCCCTTCTCTTGGCTATTCCTCCTAGACATGATACATGTATTTGGATTCAACCAGCATTATATTGACACCGTCGGATGGCAACTATCGTATCCACGACCACTTCATAAGTCCTACTCAATGGGCAGCCGAGGCCACCTATCACGCACAAAGATATGAGTGCGCTAGGGCGACTCCCTGTCACCGATGCTTTTCATGTTGTCTATGCAAGTGCTCACTAGATTGTTTGCCGAGGCGTGTCAAAGGGGCATGGAAGCGAAGGGAGTCAAACATCAGTGCAACCTATATGCAGATGATGTCATTCACAATTAGCATCGGCGATCAAGGACATACTCCACATTTTTGGAGACTCTTCTGGGTTATGAGCCAACCTTGGCAAGTGTTCGATGACCTTGATCTTTAGAAGTGAGGGCAATCTACTAGGCATCAGATATATATCCTTAGCTACCAAATCTCAGATTTCCCCATTCACTAACCTTGTCTTGCCGCTGAGCTCAAGGGCAATCCCCACAACACATTTGCATGCATCGGTAGATGCAGTCACACGGAAGCTTATTGTGGTGAGGAGCTAGGTCTGGGTGAAATCCACTACCGGACTCCCGGCCTTTGCCGAGAGCCTGAAGCCTGAAGCTCTCGGCAAAGACGAGTTGACGCTCGGCAAACTATTTGCCGAGAGCAGCTCTCGGCAAAACGCCGTCGGCAAAACATCTACCGGCAAAGGATTCTTTACCGAGAGCCCCTCTCGGCAAAATATTTACCGAGAGTAATGGCAAGGCTCTCGGCAAACTCTAGCTCTCGGCAAACTGGCGTGCCCTAGTAACGGCCAAACGACCGCTAACGGTGTGACAGCTTCTTTGCCGAGCGACCGTCGGCAAAGAACTTCTTTGCCGAGAGCGACCGTCGGCAAAGAATTGTTAAAAAAAAGATTTGCGGCCGAGGTGGTTTTAAAAAAAAAAGGTTTGCCGAGAGCCGACCACCAAGCTCTCGGCAAAGAGGCAGATTCGCTGAGAGCTAGGCTCTCGGCAAAGAGGCAGATTTGCCGAGAGCCCTACTCTCAGCAAAGAGTCCAGAGAGCATTTTTTATTTTTGTTTATATTTCCAGCTTCAACAACACATATTTTACAAATATAACACATCATCCACATCACATATATCACAAATATGTCATCCACATCACATGTCTCACATTATAATCCATCTAAACATCTCAAATCCAACAACACATGTCCATCTCAAAGTGCTAAGTTCATCTCACACAAGTTCATGTCACAAAGTGCTAATACATGATGAAGAACAACAGGCTCACCCCCAAGGCTCCCACCCTCCCGACAGTGGCTGCTGCTGCGGTGGAAGGTGTGGATACGGCTGGTACCCCGACCCTCCCGACGGCTGCTGATGCGGTGGAAGTTGTGGATACGGTTGGTGCCACGACCCTCCCGACGGTGGCTGCTCAGGCACATCATTCGAACCCGCCGATTGATTCTGCACAAAGGAGAAGAAAAATTAGTAATTATAGTAATACTAAGGCATATAATTGTAATCTAAGCGTAGACAAGTCAAAATTTACAGAACTAGGTATAAAATTGTAATCTAAGCCTAGACACATCAAAATTTCAGCAGCACCTCCCCTGCACGGTGGGGTTTCCAAAACCTGCAAGAAAACCAACGGCACGATGGCCGGCACACATATATATCAACGGCACGAAGGCCTCCCATCACATATCAACGGCATGATGGCTGACATGCACAGTAAAGAGCTTTTGTTAGAGAAGTTGAACTCACGTATGAGTAAGGTGGGTATGGGTAAGGCGGTGGAGGAGCGAACAACTCTAGTGGCGCTGGACGACCCATCATGACGCCAAGACTTGCCACGTACTGAGCCAAGGCGTCAAACCTCGCCCGCTTGGCCTCCCACATCTGTCGCTCGGCCTCCCGCTCCCTCTGTCGTTCTTCCTCCACCCTAGCCTTATGCTCCTCGAGCGCATGCACCTGGGCCTATAATTTTTCACCGCATTGTTACAAGCAATTTCGAGGAATGAAAAACCAATGAACGACGAATAAAATAGAAATAACCTGTAGTGCTGCCACACGATGCGTCGAAGTGTCCTGCCTTGGGCGTATGGGCATGCTACCGCTCGTGCTGCTTGTCCGGACCTGTGAGAAAGTGGGAGTGGTGTGCGGGTCGAGCGTGCTGTTGCCGATGGGGTACCGCCCATGCTTCTTGCCTCCTCCCACCCTCATGACGATGTCGCCGTCAATGTCCGCGGTGTGCGGATCCCAGTCTACCCCATGGACTCCCCTTTCCGCCTCGGTGTACTGACTGATGCGCTCGGGGATGCTCTCATTGGTGAACGACTCGGCTGGGTCGTTCGGGTTCCAGTTGATGTTGTCTATCGCCTTGCCCTTGTGGGCCAGAACCCATGACTTGAGCTCTCCGCATGGCTGGTTTTGATGTGCAGCCGACTGCGAGAAAAACAACAAGACGATTATAAATCATGCAGGAATAAACGTCTGAAAGAATAAATGAAGCTACACCAAGTCACGTACCCATCTAGCCCCAAATTCGTGGATGTTAAGGTTGCCCTATTGGTGTGATACACTTGGCATCAACAAACGTCATTCCCGGAGGATGGTGTGGTTATTCGCCCAATTGCCACTCACCCACCTGTCGACCATCATCTGCCAGGCCCGCGTTTTATTGGCGCACCAGCCAGGAGGCACCTGTACGACATCAAGTACATTGATAGATATAAGAACAATTCAAGCCTACCCAATCTCAGAAGAAATCAATATTGATGTTGTATATTTACCTTCAGGTACTGCTCTTTGGTCAGATGCATTAATCTTGCATCTTCTTTCTTTACCTTTCGATGCTCGTAGACGGCATAGTAATCGATGATGGCCTGGAGCCGCGCCTCGTAATGCATGTCTAAGATGCGACCTCTAAAAGATTTGGCCGATGCCTTGGCCGCCCTCGCCTCGTAGCCCTCGGCGCATTTGAAGAAGTCCTGCATATAGAAAAGATGTATCAATACACTGGTTCAAGAAACTCTAGCGAATGCAATGTATTGAGCAAAGTAGTGGGAGGAAGACTTACCCAAAACTAGCACATAACCCGCTCCGCCACGCTTTCGTACGTGCGGCCCGTCTCGTCCTCCGCATCAGGGGTGGCGACGTAGTGCTCGTACGTGTAGGCCGTCTCCAGAGCTTCAGCGTAGTGAACCAAGCCTGGGAAGTGTTCCCTGCAGAGAAGACCCAGGATGCCATTGGGCAACCTTTTGTGAGCACCTAGGACCACGACCTTCCAAGTCCTGCGTAAGTGATTAAGAAAACTGTTAGTTTCCATTGTGATTCTATCATATGTATGAGCGAAAAAAATGTAAAAGTTATGTACTTTTGCCCAACGGGTCGAATGACCGGGCATAGAGCCTCAGGTATCGGCCGCTCAGGTAGGCTCGCCGGACCTCGATGGTAGACACCCGAGGTTCTGGTGGAACTGGAACCTCCTACCTCGGCCTCCTGCTCATCCTCCCGCTCCTCCTGCTCATCCAGCTGCTCCGCCTCCTGCTCGGCCTGCAGCTCGTCCTCTCCCTGCTGAGCCTGCTCGTCCACCTGCTCTTCCTCCCGCTCCTCCTCGAGCTCTGGTGCTGCAGCTGCTGCAGGCTGAGGTGGTGGCGCCCTAGGCCTCCTCCTGGCCGCCCTCCTCCTCCTCCCCTGAGGTGGTGCTGACCCCCCAGCTTCACCTGAGGGCCCTGGTTACTGCCCCCCATGTCGTAAAGTGACCTAACCGCCCGCAAAGCTCTACGGTCCGCCATCTTTGCACAATCACCTACAAGACATAAACAATAAGATCGGATTAGATGGATCATAAACAAGACATTATTATAAAGAGATGCAAAATAAATAAAGCATAATTAAAAAATAACATAATATTACATGTATTAGAAATGTCGAAATGTTCAACACTTTCCAAAGGAGCAACTATGTCATCATTGCCATTGCCAATATGTAATCCTTCAAGTAACGCCAAGTCCTTCGCATTTTCCACCTCATCCCCCTCGTCCACATCAACATCCATTTCATTGTCTACTTCCATTTCCATAGCTCCGGTTAAGTCAATCTCAAAAGTCCCTTGTAGGCCCTCTTCTTGATAGAACTCTCCATCATATGTGTTTGGGTCAAAGTTGTAGTCTTCGATGTTTGGGGAAGGTGCTTTACCGTGCGGCAATACCTTGTGCACAATATCCCAACCCTGAAGACGAGGGTCCCTTTGGCACGAGTAGGGGAGATAATAAACTTGTGTGGCCTATTGAGCCACAATATAGACATCCTTTCCGCCATAGACGGAATCCTATCGAATTTCTACTAGCCCAAGGGAAGGACTTCGTCTCGTTTCTTGAGGATCAAACCAATGGCATTTGAATATGACAGGGTTAAGAGGTTTGCGACCATGAAACCTAAGTTCATATATTTCTTCAATTCTTCCATAATACTCGGCCCCATCAAGGCCGCCAGTAAAAACTCTGGAATTCGTGGTTCTTCGATTGGGCCGGCTCTGCTCATGTCTTGTTGTGTGAAATCGGTATCCATTCACATCATAACCAGAAAATGACTTGACCCTATGTTCAAAGCCATTGGCAACCTGCCTCAACTCTGGATTCATAGTCAAATCGATTTGGCTCTGCAAGGTCAAGGAGGATAGATCGTTAAATTGGAATGTACAAGCAACTGGGAATGCCAATCGGCGAATGAGCTAAATTGCATAGTACCTTTTGTTTGAACCAAGAAATAAAATCGGAGATTCCATTTCCCGCACCCTGATGAAGAATGGTGTCACGTTCTTGCGGGGTAGGTTCCCTTGATAGATGCCAGTTCTCATTAGTAAACTCCCTGTAACAACGAGAAACAAGGAGGTTGGATGCAGAATGTTGACGGCATATTTAATTAACAAGTTCGTGCAAGAAGCCACTTACTGCATGTACGGCTCCATTTCGGTAAGATTGGTGAACACATATATAATGATTGTGAGCCACTCTTCATTTTTCAACAACAATGAGGTCGCATCACTCGCACTTCCAAGTTGCCCTTGGAAAAGGCTGAGTTTTGATTCATTTTCACCAGCATTGTAACGAGGGGGTCGATTATGCACGCTAGGAAGCTTGTCACCATAGTATGCTTGTGTGAAGTTAGTAACCTCCTCTAGAACGAATGCCTCCACCATGGAAGCCTCGATTTTGCATTTGTTTCTGCATTTCTTCCGAAGAACCTTTAGACATCTCTCGATTGGATAGCACCAACGGGCCTGCACGGCCCCCCCATTCGTGCCTCATACGGGAGGTGCAGAATCAAATGCTACATCGGGTTGAAGAAGCCGGGTGGAGAGATCATCTCCAACTTACAGAGCAACATAGGTGCTATGTTTTCCAATTCTGCAACCACGCTACGAGATAACTCCTTGGCACAAAGCTGGCGGAAGAAATAGCTCAACTCGGCTAGCGTCTTCCACACATGCTTAGGGACATAGCCTCGAAGCATCGCCGGAAGAAGACACTCAATCCATATGTGATAGTCATGACTCTTCAGGCCGTTGATTCACAAGGTAGATAAGTTCACTCCCCTGCTCAGATTCACTGCATACCCATCAGGGAACATTAATGTTTTGAACCATTCTAATACTTCTCTCTTTTGTTCCAGTTTCAATCTGTAATCGGCCTTAGGCCTTGTCCATTTCTTGCCGCTTCTAGGAGGTTGCATGTGTTGCTTTGGTCTATCACATATCGTTGCCAGGTCCAGTCTCGCCTTTACATTGTCCTTCGTCTTATCCTTAATGTCCATGATCGTTGCCCAAAGCACCTCGGCAACATTCTTTTCGGTGTGCATTACATCAATGTTGTGTGGAAGAAGAAGGTCGTTATAATAGGGGAGCATCATCAAGGGCGACTTATGAGTCCACATATGCTCCTTACCATATCCCACGAACCTACCATCTTTTTCATTGATCCGGAGAGCATCTATCTGATCATGAACCTCGACACCGGTCATCATCTATGGTGCGGGGTTTGTAACCATGACACCTTTAGTAAAGTTCTTGATGTCTCGTCTAAATGGATGCTCAATAGGGAGGAATTGTCGATGTTTGTCGAACACGAAATATTTGCCGCCCTTCTGCAGCAAATTGAACTACAGAGCTGCCTTGCACAAGGGGCATGGAAACTTCCCGTGAACACACCAAGCGCTGAATATCCCATATGCTAAGAAGTCATGCATGGAGTATTGATACCAAACATGCATATTGAAGTTTGTCTTTGTAGCTCGATCGTATGTCCATACACCATGGTCCCAAGCATGGACTAGTTCATCGAACAAAGGCTCCATGAACACACCCATGTTATTCCTAGGGTGTTCTGGAATTATCAACGACAAGAACACATTCTGTCGTTGGAAGGAGACGCCTGGAGGGAGATTGAGAGGGATAACAAACACGAGCCAATAAGTGTATGGGACAGCCATCATTCCATAAGGATTGAACCCATCTGTTGCCAGTGCAACACGCACATTACGTGCCTCCCCACTTTTGTTACGATGAATGTTATCAAAGTGATACCATGCTTCACCATCGGCTGGATGTACCATCTTCTCAGGACTATCTTTTTCCATTTTTGTGCCATATCATCTGTCTCGTGGACTCCTCTGTCATGAATAGCCGTTGGATCCTCAGTATGAATGGAAGGTACCGTAGGATTTTCATGGGGTACGGACTCTGCCTCTTCTCACCATCACCAGAGTCTACCTCCAGATACCTAGAGGATTTACACTTTGGACAATACTTTGCATCTGTGTGTGCTTTTCTAAAGAGGACGTAGCCCTTCAGACAAGCATGTATCTGCTCATACGGCATCTTAAGTGCACGAAGGACCTTCTACGATTCGTACATGTTCTGTGGCAGAAGGTGACCGGCTGGAAGGATGGAGCCAATAACTGTCAACATTTCATCAAAGTTCTCTCGACTGAGGTTGAACTAGGACTTCAAGGCCATTAAGCGTGAAATGCTATCAAGCTTTGAAATCTGTGTGTGGCCATGAAGGGGTTTCCCTGCCGCAGACAACATGTCGTAATACGCCTTTGCGCTTGCCTCTGGCTCCTCCTGCTGCTGCCTACGTCCGTCAGCGAAGTGTGCTTCGTGAAAGTCATCTAACCAAGCTGCTACCCCGGCATCAGCATTGTAATCCTCGACACGTGGTCTCACCACCTCCTCTCTCACACGATCGGCTTCACCATGGTGGGTCCACTGGGTATAGTTTTTCGTAAATCCATGCCTAGCCAGATGTGAAGTCATCACCTCCTTTGTCTGCCTCTTTCTGTTCTTACAGTTGATGCAGGGACAAAAAACGGCACGTGCTCCGGGAGCCTGGTCAAATACTTGCTTGATGAAAGCCTCGGTCTTGTCGACCCATTCTCTGGTAATCTCACAGGCGCTCTGGCAGCCCGAGTACATCCACTCACGGTCATCCATCCTCTAACATATATATCACCAAGTAATAAATATAACCATGGACTTGCATCTACACGTCGTTCCTACCATCTAATAGGTAAGGATAGGTCCTAATCCCACCCGAGGATGCATAGATGGTGTTAGTTCCCATGGTCTGGTCCTATCCAAAACAGAATTTCGGCAGCACCTTCCCGCTATTCTCCAAATACACGTCCCGACAGGGAGATTGTGTATCCGGAGAACAACAGGAAGGTACTGTCGAAACTCTGTCTCGGATCAGAGCAGACCATGGAAACTAACACCATCTGCGCTTCCTCGGGCTATCCAAAAAAACGTGGACAATTCGAAACAGATACGGTTATTGATATGCAAAGATCTGCATATTTCTAACCATATCTCTTTTGAACGGGAGACACCTAACTGGTTACGTGGAGATACATGACCAGGACAAAGAAAGAGTGGTTATACCTTAGGTGGCGGTGAAGTCAGGCTAGCGGGGCCATGGCAGGTCGGTGCAGTGGCGAGGCGACGCGGTGCGGGCAGACCTGGGGACACCGGGGTACTCCGACTCGGCTCCTGCAAAAAGAAAGAAAGAAGCAAAATAACGTCAACTCAAAAATTCGACAGCATCTCCCCTGAACGGTGAGGTTTCCAAACCTGAAAGAAAACCACGGCACGATGGCCGACAACCACATATATATCAAGGAACCACATGTAGCTTAATTATCAACTACTACTACTCTAACTACTACACTAACTACTACTACCACTACTAATACCACTACTACAACTACTAACTACTAACTACTACTAATACCACTACTAATACCACTACTACAACTACTAACTACTACTAACACTACTACAACTACTACTCTAACTAATGCAACTACTACTACACTAACTACTACTACCACTACTACAACTACTAACTACTACTACCACTACTACTACCACTACTACAACTACTAACTACTACTACAACTACTAACTACTGACTACTACTACTACCACCACTAGTACTACTTAGACTACTACTACAACTACTAACTACTACTACCACTAATACTACTTAGTATACCTTGTTCCTCTCCGTGGCGAGGGCGAGGGCGAGGCCGACGGTGAGGATGAGGCCAAGGGCGAGGACGAGGGCGAGTCAAGGCACGCGCGAGGGCGAGTCAGGGCACGGGCGAGGACGAGCCCGAGGGCGAGGACGAGGAGGGGCGCGGGCGAGGACGAGGGCGAGTCAGGGCGCGCGCGAGGGCGAGTCAGGGCGTGGGCGAGGACGAGCCTAATGGGACAGGGATCCTGATCTTCCGTCAGGTTCAAGATAAACAACGATTTGTTCAGAGAGCGACACACCGATCCGGTTTCAGATCACAAAGACCCAAACCCTGCAACCTTAGCACCACATCTCCTTTGGTTATCAACCATGTCACAATCCGATTGACCTCGCCAAGAAGGCTAATCCCTGCTGCGAATTGAAGAACACAAGCAAGAACAAGATAAAAAGCAACTCAATTAAGTGACAATTGCAGATGAATGATTAAGCACTCGAAGTTGGGGTCTTGCAAACCGATAACGGTGACTGTTCAATGACAGATTGATCTAAAACAAAATCCAAAACATAATGACGGTGGTGGCATATGATTATAAAGGTCTTAGGGTCATCGCCTACCCTGGACATGGCCCCTAATGGGCCCAAACACGATACACGGTCCAACGGACCAAAAGAAGGTGTCGCAGCACCCTGGCAGATTCTAGATGCTGATTTGTTTCGACAATTTCCGTTGATTCCGAAGAGATTTTGATGTGAAACCACTTGGATTGGTTTCCTTATCAAATTATCTTTCCATCCATATGTGGATCATCGAAAATGGAGTCCGGATGCGTCCTGGGCGTCCGTTTTATTGCAGATTGGTCCTGACAGCCGAGGCAGACTCGAACTCGGATTGGACTAGGCCTCTGGCTTGGCTTAGACGTCCTTGCTGGCCTCCTAAGGTGGTGGCCAAGGAGGAGGACGTCCAAGGGCTTTCTTGGTGGGTTCTCCAAGTCCTTGGGGTGTGCTCCCACTTGGGCCAGGGTCCCAAGGATGAATAACAAGCCCATAACGATAGTGTAGCTCCCAGCAGAAATAGCGACAGAATATATTGGTGATTTGGAGGCCTTGCCGATATGATATTGAGATGGAACCAGATCTATTTGAAAGCTTATCAAACAAGCTTTCCATCAAGTGCTCATTGACCTCGATCGCACTCCGGATGGATGAGTTATGGCCTTCCCAATGAGGCACTGTCGGGCTGCTGACGAACCAAAAGTTCAACTTTGATGAACTTCCATTATGAAACACATTTGAACCTACAATCAAATAGTGACATGTACATGTGGAACCAAATGAATTATAACCAAAGCAACTATGCAAATGTAGGAATGAGCGCACCTTATAATCATTGTTCGTATCCGAAGGTGCCATGTCCTCATCAGAGCCCGAGGGCGAGGACGAGGAGGGGCGGGCGCGGCGGGGCGAGCGAGGAGGGGCGCGGCCGGCACCGGGGCGTGGCGTGGCTGGGGCTAGGTGGGCTTGGACGGGCTGGCCAGCCGTGGAGGGCACGACCAGCGGGCGTGGCTGCCGCGGCGCGCGTGGCCATGCGTGGCGGAGCTGGGGCGGGCCAGCGGCCGCCGCCGGCGCGCGCAGGCGGACGTGGCGGGATGGGGCGGGCTGGCCGGGCTGCGGCGGCGGCGAGGCTCTGGCGGAGCGGCGGCGGCAGCGCGCGCGGCCAGGCGTGGCGGGCTAGGGCGAGCCGGAGCGGGCTTGCGGGGCTGCGGCGGCGAGGGGGCTCGGGCGACGGCGAGGCTCGCGGCGGCGGCACACCGAGCTGGGCGGCGCTCCTCGCGGCGACGGCGGTGCTCCTCGCGGCGGCGGCTGTGTGAGTGTGTGCGTGAAGAGTGAGAGAGATAAGGCACTGAAACGGTTAAGTGTCTGAAGCCACTTTGCCGAGAGCCAGATCTAGGAGGCTCTCGGCAAACCTTCCCCCTTTGCCGAGAGCCCCCAGATCCGGCTCTCGGTAAAGTTATTTTTTTTCAAATTTCGTTCGAATTTTTTAACTAGATAACTGCACAAAAAATATTAAAAAAAATAAAAATTATTATTTGCCGAGAGTAGCTCTCAGCAAACTGAACAAAAAATGATATTTCTAAAAAAAAAAATTAAATCTTTCCCGAGAGCAGCTCTCGGCAAACCTCTTCGCCGAGAGCCAGCTCTCGGCGAACCATTGATCCAGGCCGGGTAAAAAAAAGAAATCTGCGCCGAGAGCGGGCCCAGTTGCTCTCAGCAAAGAGCCTTTGCCGAGAGCAATCCCCTGAAGTTCTCGGCAAATAATATCCAAAAAAAATTAATAAACAGCAAACGGCTCCGGAAAAATACGAAATTTTGTCGTGTTACAACTTATGCTCTCTAATGGCTGTACAAAAAGTTTGGAACTCCAAAACTAATTCGACCGTGACATTGTTTGAAAATCCTAATGGATCCTTCTCAACTTTATGAAACTTATTCGGAGATGTCTCAGATTGTAAGAATCATACGCAACCACTTGTGCGAAACATTTCCAATTTTTTACCACAGCCTCCAAGTGTGATACCATGACTTCATTGCAAATATCACAGTTTTCCGACTTCGTTTCCTTTTTTAAGAATTTTTAAATCGTTGGGCGACATATGTTGGTGGTCTTCGATTCGTAAAATAAAAGGTGAAAAAAACGTCAACAAGATGTTATTTGCCCTCAATAATGCATAAATAGCATGAATATCATTTTCTACTTAATTTTTTCCCGTGTTTAAATCAATCGCTGTTCAAATTTTAATCGATTAAAAAAACTCCTTGAAATGCAATTAATTAATTATATATAGCAAATAATTACAAAAATACACAAAATTTGAATATTGAGTACAACCTGTAGTATGTCTATAGAGAAAAAAGTTTGGAGCATATGAAAGAAAAAATAATTTAATTGGAGAGAGTTAGGAGAAGAGAAACACGTGCACATGAAATATAGAAACCACATTTGCCGAGAGCCTGGGAGGGGCTCTCGACAAATATTTGCCGAGAGCGGCGCTCGACAAAGAGTTTTGCCGAGAGCAGTAATGGAGGGGCTCTCGGCAAAGCGGTGACGTCGTCAGGGCAGGTCATGGCTATGGGCCCGCGGCAATGTTTTGCCGAGAGCCTGATTTTGCCGAGAGCGCGGCCTACGGCAAAGGACCGTTTTGCCGACGGGCATTTTTTGCCGAGCGCGGCTCTTGGCAAAACGGCCACTTCGCCGAGAGCTATTGCTTGCCGAGATGCAGGCCCACGGCAATCCTGTCACTTGCCGACTTCCGGTGTTTGCCGAGAGCCGCGCTTGGCAAACGTTTTCTTTGCCGAGAGCCCGCGTTTTTGCCCTCGGCAAAAATCTCGGATCTCGGCAAAGGACGTTTTTTCCTGTAGTGATCAGTCCTCTCTCCATAGTACAAATATACACCTTGCTCACTGACAATTACCTCTCTAGGTCCACATGGAAATTAAACGGATGCAATCCACCGCCTGTTCCTCTAGATGAGCAAGGAAGGTTCAGTCCAAGGCAAATGTATGGTGGCATGGACTACGGTTGCCGACCAAAGGAGCTAGCTAGGTGGACTCGACGTCACCAATCTTAGGCTCCCTAGGATCGCCCCATAGACACGGTGGCTATGGCTCCAATGAACCGATGCAGACAGAACATGGACAGAGCTCAATCAAGTCTTGTCCAGAGTTCTAAGCCTTTTTTCTTTTTGCGAATGAGTTCTAAGCTTTTTATGCACCTTGACATTCACCATAGTCAACAATGGTCAGTATATGGATACCCAGTTATCTATCGTATCTAGATTCTAAAATCCCTAGCAAGAATTTTTTTAGACGAAAGGTTTCCCCTGCTTTATTTGCATAAAGCACTCCACATCGTTCAGCACAGCGTACCAGGCGCGCCCGCCAGAATTACAGTTCTAAGACAAAACGAAAAGCCTAATGGCCAAAACGTCAAAGACGAGCACCCAAAGAACACTCGCACTGATTATTACACATCTACTCTTGCGTCTCCTCAGACTGAATCACAGATATGGAGCCCAGAGCCGAAGATTGCAATGCCAATGTCTCCAACCTTGATCTCTTTCCCCCATCCCAACAGTCCCCTGGTGGCTGGCTCGCTTTTCTCTCCAGGTCCCTCCTCACTGAGTCCACCATGGTTTCTAGGTCCGCTGCCAACTCCTCCTTCCAATCGATCTGTGCCGGGCGCCTCGACACTTCTTCCAGCCTGAGTATTCTGTCCTCCAGCAACACTCCAGTGTCCTGCTTGAACATTGGGAGCCAGCCTCTTAGCATCTTTGCGATCCTGATCAGCACCATCTTTGTACCTAGCCAAAACACCCCCTGAAAGCAAATTTCATTTCTTAACTTCCATAAGGACCACAAAACAGCAGATGAAATCACATTAGTAACCACATGTTTCTTATTCGCAACCCACAACTTAGCTACAGACTCATAATCAGCACCGATATTCTCCCCTAACACCTCAGCAACCAAACTCCACACATTCACAGCTACACAGCATTCAAAGAATACATGCCGAATGGATTCCTGTTCACTACAAAAAAGGCAAGTGGGATCCAAAACATCCCTTCTTTTTTTCAAGTTGTCCCTCGTAAGAATTCTATTATGCGAGAGCAACCACAGAAAGAACTGTACTCTAGGTGGAATCACAAGCTTCCAAATGGCGTGAATATAAACCGGAAACACACCTCTACAATTAATCCTAGCATACAAGGATTGGACAGCGTAAGCGCCATGAGAGGTATAACTCCACACTATCTGACCCTCTTCATCGTTGAGGATGGTATCCTCTATCACACCACACAGTTCCCACCACATGTTCCTAAGAGCCTCAGAAATATTCCTTCTAAAAGTGAGCATAAGCTCATGCCCATCCCAGACCTGGCTTAAAGCCTTACCATGCTGGTCATTAATGACATACAATGGCCAGAACATAATGGCCAAACTTGTATTTCCTACCCATTGATCTTCCCAAAACCTTACCTTTCTCCCATTCCCTACTACCCAAAATTCTTAAAATCCCTAGCAAGAATCCAAAATTCTTAAAATCTCTTTGGGATTCAAACGACACCAAAGTTGTATGCATTCTTGATCTCGAACGGTAGTTTCTTTGGTCCTCTTGGCCTCTTGGCCCCACTGCCCACAGATTTTGGTGCACACAGCTTGTGCTTGCGAGAGAATCTCTCCACGGTTCACGCGGTCACGCCCATGGATTTGTTGGGCTCCGTGACTCCACCAAAATTCATCGGTTGTTTCTCTCAAGTCTCAGGTCTTCTTTGCTGATCGATCAAAAAGAAAGAAAAAAAGTCTTCTTTACTGATGACCGGCACTCTGAAGTTTCTGAGAAATCTGGCTTAAAATAGAATGATTTGATTTGATTTGTCAAGCAAGACAATGCAAACAATATACTAGTACTATTTATATTTATCTGATACAGAAACAAAGGATGTCATCGTCACGTGTTTCTCTTGGAGGGGGAAAAAACAAAAACAGACATAGAGCTCCCACGCGCGACGAAGCCGTCAACGGTCAACGAAGCCGGCCGTCCTTCAAAATCAGAGCTCACAAGCTGCCATTCAGTTTGAGGCTCCCACGCGCGACCTCACCTCACCGCCGTCGTCCTCCCCACTCTCCAGTCTCCACGACTCCCAGGCCAGGCGTCACCTGTCCGGAGCTCGCTTAGAGGGCAGCGGCACGCGATGGGGTGGGCGGCGCGGTTCCTGACGGCGGTGTCGTTCCTGGCCGCGGGGGTCCTCTTCGCGCCCGACGCGCTGGGCGCCGGCGCCGCGGCGGCCGCGAGGCTGGTCCACGTCCTCGCCTTCGCCACCGCCTGGGGCGCCGGGCTCTGGGTCACCTTCGTCGGCGGCATCGTCATGTTCAAGTAAGCAAAGCGCACTAAGCAAACGCCGCCGCGTCGATTCGCTGGGACTTGGGGTTTTGTTTTCTGCTAGCTTCATTCGAGGAGGAAGCGAAGCATCACTCCCGCGCCGAGCCCTCCTCTACCTCGCCGTCGGCGTCCTCCAGCATTCGCCCAGCCGCCCGCCAGGCGCCGGGATCCAGCGACGGCGAGAGGTTAAGTCCAAAACACTAGGGGCTTTTCTGTAAATCAGGGGCTTATATGCAAAACCACCGCGGCGACGGCGAGTCGGCGATGGCTTCCGGCGGACTGGGACGTCTTCTTCCCCTCCACGGCCACTCCGTGTCGTCCCTCCCTCTCCGGCATCGGCTTCACCGTGCTCGGAGCACCGAGTCTTCACCACCCACCGGCCACAGCACTCGCACCGTAGTCAGAGGAAGGTTGGGAGACGGGGAGAGATGCGTTCCACCTGTCTTCCTTGCCGATGCCACTTCAGTACTTCACCGAAGCCTCAAAATCCAAGATAAGCCCCTGATTTTGATGTGCTGCTGCTGTCAGCAGCGATTCAAAATCAACTTCATATTTTCAGTGCACAGCGCACATTCTTGGAAGAACATTGAGGGAAACTCAGTCTTTCAGATGCTGATTTTGAACTATGGATGTAAGATGAGAAGCACCAGGAATCTTTCTTTAGAATTATATGACTTCTAATTGCATGGGTTTTTGCTCCTCGCGAATTCTCTGGATCAGCGTCTTAGTTTGGTAACTATTAGTCCTGAAAAATCACACTGCAAAAATAGGACTTGCACCTTGAAGATGTGTTGGGAAGGAGAATTGGGATATCTGGAGTACTCTTATGTCATATCGAGACAGCTCTTACTCTTAGGTATAAGACTATAAGCTTGTGTACTCCATTAAACATTCTGAAAGTTCAGCCCCCATCGTTTTCTCATTAAACATTCTGAAAGTTCAGCCTCCATCGCTGCCTTTTTCAAGGAAGTGGGGTGGTTTTCTTATTTATTGCTTGTTGGCCCACAGGATCACCGGCTCAGGTGAGTGAAGTACTCGTCGGTCTTGCCGAGTACCCGCTAGTGTTGCCGAGCACCCACTAGCCGTGCCGACCACGAACAGGCGTTGTCCGTCCCCACACACTATGACTGGAGCTAGAAAAAGAAGGGAGAACAGAGTAAGCACGCACAATACAAGACACCAACGTTGGCCGAAGCCCTGTTTGTGAGATGGCAAATCTGAACTCTCTTTACTGAGTTGCCGTGATAGTCTATTTATACAACTCTATCCATCTAGTCCTGTTGCAGCGCACATGCTGTAACAGTAACTAGATAACATACGGGGCTGACTCTGCGCCGGCCACTGCATGTGCCTACAGTGCTGCAGGTGAGCCGTGCGACGCCTGCATCTGCAGCGGCTACAGTATCACAGCAGGGGTGCCTTTTCGGCGCCGCATTCCCTTGCTGTGTTCACACAAGATGACAGTAGATTAGCTAACAATCTTCCCCTAATCCTACTGCTAACCCTTGTACCCCCTCCATACCGATCATCTTCTTCAGCTCCGTGAGTCGAAGTCGTCCAAGCGTCTTGGTGAGGACGTCTACGAGTTGCCGACCAGTTTCGATAAACTCGATGACGATTTGCCCTCCATCGACACAGTCCCTGAGGAAGTGGAACTTCACGTTGATGTGTTTACTCCGGTCGTGCAGAACCGGATTCTTCGCGAGGGCGATCGCGGGCTGGTTGTCCACCATCAGTGCTGGTGGGTGAGCTTCCACACCGATCAGCTCGCCCAGCAGCCGGCGTAGCCACACAACTTGGCACGCCGCTGTGGCCGCCGCTACGTAATCTGCCTCGCACGTAGATAGCGCCACCACCTTCTATTTCAGCGACAGCCATAAAATTGGGGCCGACCCAAGGAAGACAAGTACGCCAGAGGTGCTCCGTCGTCCGTCGATGTCCCCTGCCATGTCTGCATCGCTGAATACCATGAGCTGCAGCCTACCCCCGCCGGTCTTTGGGAAGATGATCCCATGATTCACCGTCCCCTTGACGTAGCGTAGTAGCCGCTTCACCGCAGCCTAGTGATCCTCTCTGGAATCCTCCATGAAGCGACTAATGTAGCCCACAGCGAACGCAATGTACGGCCTCGTGTTGACTAGGTAGCGTAGACCACCGACGATGCTCCGGTAGAGTGTTGCATCCAACTTTGCCGCGGTGCTGGCCTTCGTCAGCTTTAGCTGCTCCTCCATCGGAGTCACGCATGGCTTGCACTCCACCATGCTGCTCCTCTCCAACAGCTTGGAGGCATACGCGCTCTGACCGAGCGTGAGTTCCTCCTTCCCCTGTCTCACCTCGATGCCGAGGTAGTAGGAGAGTATGCCGAGATCGCTCATTCGAAAACAAGCCACCATCTCTTGCTTGAAGCTGTTGATGTCCTCCGTGCGCGCATCGGTGACGATTAAGTCATCCACATACACGCCGACCACGAGCTCTTCCTTCCCCCGTCGTCGCGTGTAGATCGCGTGCTCGGTTGCGCACCTTTGAAACCCAAGCTCGTCTAGCGTGGCGTCAAGCATGGCGTTCCATGCTTGAGGGGCTTTGAAAGCTCTAGGTTGGTTTTGGTTAATTGATGAAACCCTAAGTGCTAACATAGTTTATCTAAGTGATTATGAGATAGGTAGCACTACTCCAAGAGATGAAGCAATGATGAAGATCATGACAATGGTGATGGCATGGTGATGATCAAGTGCTTAATCTTGGAAAAGAAGAAAGAGAAAAACAAGGCTCAAGGCAAAGGTATAAATTATAGAAGCCATTTTGTTTTGGTGATCAAGACACTTAGAGAGTGTGATCACATTTAGGATAGATAATCGTACTATTAAGAGGAGTGAAACTCGTATCGAAATGCAGTTGTCAAAGTGCCACTAGATGTTTTAACTCATTGCATATGCATTTAGGATCTAGTGGATCACTAACACCCTTGAAAATGTTTGTGAAAATATGCTAACACACATGAACAAGGTGATACACTTGGTGGTTAGCACATTTGATCAAGGGTGACGAAGATAGAGGTGAAGTGGAGTCAGTCCTGCTGATCATCCACCGACCGGACGCTGGTCTCGATCTGACGGGACTCTGAGAGGCTGCGTCCGGTCGAGCTGACTTAGCGACGTAGTGTTTAGGGTATTGCACCGGACGCTGATCTGTGTCCAGTCGAGGTGGACCGGACGCATCCGGTCGAAGAAAACCGGATTTCGACCCTTACTGTAAACGACCGGACGCTGGGGGTTCAGCGTCCGGTCAGTCTTGCTGGAGCGTCCGGTCAGCTTTGTAGCCGTTGAAATCTGACGAACCGTGTTTGAAGCTGGTGACGCGTGGCATCCATCGGGCGACCGGACGCTGAGGGCCAGCGTCCGGTCAGTCTGACCGGAGCGTCCGGTCAACCCGCGTCATGCCTAGTGAAGGGGTATAACGGCTCTATTTCGTGGGGGCTTCTATTTAAGCCCCATGAACGGTTGAAGCTCATACTCTTGGCCATTTGCATTGACATAGCAACCTTGTGAGCTTAGCCAAAGCCCTCCCACTCATCTCCATCATTGATTCATCATCATTGTGAGATTGGGAGAGAATCCAAGTGCATTTCTTCAGTGATTGCATCTGGAGGCACTTGGTATTCGTGTTTCGCTACGGATTTCGCTTGTTTTTCTTGGTGGTTGCCACCACCTAGACGGTTGGAGCAGCGGTGGAGGATTGGCACGAGTTGGTGATTGTTCGTGGCCATCTCCGGTGATTGTAAGGGGAGTTGTACCTTGCTCGGCGGAGTGCCGAAAGGTAACTCTAGTAAATTGCTCATGTCATTGAGTTACCTCACTTGTGGGTCGGTTCTTGCGGTGTCCTATCGTGTGGACGAGGTTTGTGAAATACCTCTTAGCCGCCAAATCACCAAGTGTTGGTCAACACAACGAGGACGTAGCGTGTTGGCAAGCACGTGAACCTCGGGAGAAAATCGATTGTCTCTTGTCTTTGGCATTCTCTCGGTGATTGGCTATATATTCATCTTGTGATTGGTTCATCCTCTATACGGCGGTATAATCACCCTACTCACTTATTTACATTCTTGCAAACTAGTTGATACAAGCTCTTTAGTGTAATTAGAATTGAGAGCTTGCTTTATTATTTACATTCATCTAGTGGAGCTCTTTAGAGTAGCAAGATTAAGAGCTCTTAGTGAGTAGTTACATAGCAAGTTTGTGTGCCTAAGTAATCATTGCAACTAGAATTATTGGGTAGGCAACCCTTGTAGAGTTAGAGCAAGTTTGCATTACGCTATTTGTCATACTAATCAAATTGCTCTAGTTGATTTGTAGATTTTTAAATAGGCCATTCACCCCCCCTCTAGCTATATTAGGACCTTTCAAGTGGTATCGGAGCCGTGGTCACCGTTTGTGTAAAGGTTTAACAACCTCGGTGTCAAATTATGGCTCAAGTTGTGTTCAACCATGTGGGGGGCAAACCACCATTCTTTGATGGCACAAGCTATGATTATTGGAAGAGAAAGATGAAGATGTACTTAGGTTCAATCAATGATCAAGTGTGGGAAGTGACCGAAAATGATTATGCTATCATTGATCCCGACAATCCCACCAACCAAGATAGAACCAACAAGCAATGCAATACAATGGCTCTCAATACCATATACAATGCCATTGATTCCAAGGTGTTTAAGCAAATCAAGGATTGTGAGAGAGCTAATGAGGTGTGGACAAGATTGGAGGAAACATATGAGGGCACACCGGAGGTGAAGAGTGCCAAGTTGTATATTCTCAAGGATAAGTTGACAAGTTTCAAGATAAAAGATGATGAGAGCATTCCGGAGATGTTCCATCGGTTACAAGTAATTGTCAATGACTTGAAGGCCTTGGAAGAAAAGATCAAGAATGATGATGTCTCCCATCGATTCTTGATGTGCCTACCTCCAAGATTTGAGATGTTGAGATTGCTAATCATATGAGGATGATTGAAGGAGATCACCCTTAACCAAGTACTAGGTGATGTCATGACCCAAGAGACATACCGTGTGGAAAGGGAAGGGGATGACAAGGAAGAGAAGAAGGAAGAAGAAGACAAGAAGAAGAAAAGCATAGCGTTCAAGGCTAGCTCATCATCATACAAGAATAAGGGCAAGTCCAAGAAAGAGTCAAGTGATGATGAGGATCCTAGTGATATTGATGATGAGGCTATGGCTCTATTTGTGCGCAAGATGGGCAAGTTCATGAAGAAGAAGGGCTATGGTGCAAGAAAGAGAAGAGATCACACCAAGAGCAAGGAGTATGTGAGGAGATGCTATAATTGCAAGAGCCCCGATCATGTTGTAGCAAATTGTTCTTACAATAGTGACAATGATGAGGAGGAGAATAAGAAGCACAACAAGGATAAGAAAGAAAAGAAGGAGAAGAAGGAGAAGAAAATGACCTTCCAAAAGAAGAAGAAGGGTGGAGGCTATGTGGTCACTTGGGATAGTGATGGCTCATCGGATAGTGATGACTCTAGTGATGATGGCAAGAAATCAATCAAGAAAGCACTAGCAAGCATTGCCATCAACAAGAAGCTCTCCATCTTCGACACTCCATCGACATGCCTCATGGCAAAGCCCACCAAGGTAAAATATGATGAGAGTGATGATGATAATGAATGTGAAAGTGATTCATGTAGGGATGATGATAATGATGATAATGATGATGAGGAGTACTCCAAGGAGGAACTCTTGGACATGTGTGAATAAGTGCACACTTGCAATGAGATGAAGAGAAAGGAGTGCAAAGAATTACACAAGAGAGTAAAATTTTTGAGCAATCCTTTGATGAGCTCAATGCCACTCATGAAGGGCTAGTGGATGCCCATGAGAATCTTGGCAAAGCTCACTCCAAGCTTGAAAAGGCTCACTCCTCTCTCATTGAGCAAGTCAAGAAGGAGGAAGCCAAGAAGGAGCAAGTGATAGTTACTTTTGATGTGGGACTAACATGTGATCTTATTAATGAATCTATTCATGAACCCATTATTGTTGCTCCTACTAACACTTCTTGTAGCACTACCATTTCCACTCCACCTATGAATGATACATCACTAAAGGTGGAAAATGAGACCCTCAAGAAGGAGGTGAATGAGCTCACTCATGCCTTAGGCAATGCCTATGGTGGAGATGCCCACTTGCTAAAGTACTTGGGTAGCCAAAGGTTTTCTCTCAACAAAGAGAGATTAGGCTATACCCCTAAGAAAGGCAAGACGACCTTTGTCATTCTGAAAGCTAGCTTTATGAAGGGCAATGGTCGGTTTTGCAATAGATGCAAGCAAGTGGAGCATATAGAGCAATATTGCAAAACTAACAAGAACAAGCTACCTAATGTATCCTCAATCTAATTTGATTCTTGTTACATGCTTTATAAGGGTGCCAATGGTGTGGAGGCTAAGTTCATTGGTACACCAATTGTGGGCCCAAAGAAGAAGGCCATTTAGGTAACAAAGACCTTGGTAACTAACCTACAAGGACCCAAGCAAGTTTGGGTACCTAAAAGAAATTGATTTTCTCTTGTAGGTCAATTATAAAGTCAGAGGAGGCATTGGGTGCTTGATAGTGGGTGCACATAACACATGACCGGTGATTCAAGAATGTTCAATTCAATCAATGAAAACAAGAGCAATGTGATTGATAGTATAACATTTGGTGATAATGGCAAAGGCAAGATCAAAGGACTTGGTAAGATTGCAATATCCAATGATTTGAGCATTTCCAATGTGCTACTAGTAGAGAGCTTGATGAAACCCTAAGTGCTAACCTAGTTTATCTAAGTGACTATGAGATAGGTAGCACTACTCCAAGAGATGAAGCAATGATGAAGATCATAACAATGGTGATGGCATGGTGATGATCAAGTGCTTAATCTTGAAAAAGAAGAAAGAGAAAAACAAAATGCTCAAGGCAAAGGTATAAATTGTAGGAGCCATTTTGTTTTGGTGATCAAGATACTTAGAAAGTGTGATCATATTTAGGATAGATAATTGTACTATTAAGAGGAGTGAAACTCGTATCGAAATGCGGTTGTCAAAGTGCCACTAGATGTTTTAACTCATTGCATATGCATTTAGGATCTAGTGGATCACTAACATCCTTAAAAATGTTTGTGAAAATATGCTAACACACATGAACAAGGTGATACACTTGGTGGTTAGCACATTTGATCAAGGGTGACGAAGATAGAGGTGGAGTGGAGTCAGTCCTGCTGATCATCCACCGACCGGATGCTGGTCTCGATCTGACCGGACTCTGAGAGGCTGCGTTCGGTCGAGCTGACTTAGCGACGCAGTGTTTAGGGTATTGCACTGGACGCTGATCTGTGTCCGGTCGAGGTGGACCAGACGTGTCCGGTGGAAGAAAACCGGATTTCGACCCTTACTGTAAACGACCGGACGCTGGGGGTTCAGCGTCTGGTCAGTCTTGCCGGAGCGTCCGGTCAGCTTCGTAGCCGTTGAAATCTGACGAACCGTGTTTGAAGCTGGTGACGCGTGGCATCCATCGGGCGACCGGACGCTGAGGGCCAGCGTCCGGTCAGTCTGACCGGAGCGTCCGGTCAACCCGCGTCATGCCTAGTGAAGGGGTATAACGGCTCTATTTCATGGGGGCTTCTATTTAAGCCCCATGGCCGGTTGAAGCTCATACTCTTGGCCATTTGCATTGACATAGCAACCTTGTGAGCTTAGACAAAGCCCTCCCACTCATCTCCATCATTGATTCATCATCATTGTGAGATTGAGAGAGAATCCAAGTGCATTGCTTGAGTGATTGCATCTAGAGGCACTTGGTATTCGTGTTTCGCTGTGGATTTCGCTTGTTTCTCTTGGTGGTTGCCACCACCTAGATGGTTGGAGCAGCGGTGGAGGATTGGCACGAGTTGATGATTGTTCGTGGCCATCTTCGGTGATTGTAAGGGGAGTTGTATCTTCCCCGACGGAGTGCCGAAAGGTAACTCTAGTAAATTGCTTGTGTCATTGAGTTACCTCACTTGTGGGTCGGTTCTTGCGGTGTCCTATCGTGTGGACGAGGTTTGTGAAACACCTCTTAGCCGCCGAATCACCAAGTGTTGGTCAACACAATGGGGATGTAGCGTGTTGGCAAGCACGTGAACCTCGGGAGAAAATCGATTGTCTCTTGTCTTTGGCATTCTCCCGGTGATTGGCTATATATTCATCTTGTGATTGGTTCATCCTCTACACGACGGTATAATCACCCTACTCACTTATTTATATTCTTGCAAACTAGTTGATACAAGCTCTTTAGTGTAATTAGAATTGAGAGCTTGCTTTATTATTTACATTCATCTAGTGGGGTTCTTTAGAGTAGCAAGATTGAGAGCTCTTAGTGAGTAGTTACATAGCAAGTTTGTGTGCCTAAGTAATCATTGCAACTAGAATTGTTGGATAGGTGGCTTACAACCCTTGTAGAGCTAGAGCAAGTTTGTATTACGCTATTTGTCATACTAATCAAATTGCTCTAGTTGATTTGTAGATTTTTAAATAGGCTATTCACCCCCTCTAGCCATATTAGGACCTTTCAGGCTTGCCACAGCCCGTAGAGCGCCTTGCGTAGTCGGAGCACCCTATGCTCCTCTCCCTTGACGACGAACCCGAAGGCTGCCTGACGAAGACCGTTTCCGCCAGTTCGCCGTTGAGGAAGGCTGATTTAACGTCCAGGTGATGGACGCGTCAGTCCTTTGCTGCTACCAAATCTAGTAGCAAACGAACTGACTCCATGCGCGCTACTGGTGCAAAGACTTCCACGAAGTCGATGCCCTCATGCTGAACAACGCCTCGGGCGACGAGGCGCGCTTTGTGCTTGACAATGGCGCCGAGCTCGTCCCTTTTTACCTTGTACACCCACTTCAGGCTGATCGGACGGCATCCTGGAGGTGGATCGACGAGCTACCAAGTCTCGTTTTCCTCGACCGCCTTCATCTCCTCCAGCATCGCCCGTCGCTAGTTTCCATCGCGCTTGGCTAGCGCAAACGTGGGTGATTCCTCTGCACTGACGAGTAGCAGCTCTATGTCGTTGAGTAGCCTACCCGCCAGACCTGAGGGACCTATGCCACCGATGATGTCGTCCAGCCTGCAGAACCGCAGCTCCTCACCTTCGTGGTAGGCGTCCACGAACTCAGTGATGTCACTTGGAGTTGAGGCGAACTCGATCGGCGTTGATGGAGTTCCCTGTTCCGTCGGAGTGACTGGCATAGCACCTGAAGTGCTCGGCACTGCTTCTGGACAGCTCATCATAACTCCTTCAGTATTCAGCCACATTGTAGGAGTGCCTAGCCTCAGTCTTGGGATGGTTGGCATCACAACAAGACATCTTGGCTCCACCACGGGAGTGCTCGGCACCCGTCCTGAAATGGTCGCCACCACTGCAGAACCTCCTGGCTCCACTCTTGGCGTGATCGGCATCCCTCCAGAAGTGCACGACACTCCTCCTGGAGTGCTCGGCATCCCTCCCGAAGTGCTCGGTACTGCCCCAGGAGTGCTCGACTCTACCGCCGGAGTGCTCGGCGCTCCTCCCGGAGTGCTCGGCACCTATTCCCCAGCGTCTCCACTACCATGGATGACCAAGTGCTCGACGATGAAGGTATTGGTGAAGCCGCCTGCTTCCCCCGTGCTCGGACTGCTCCAGTCCCAAGCCGCCTTCTCGTCGAACACGATATCATGCGAGACGAGCACCTTGTCTCCGCGAGGGTCGTAGAGCCGGTACACCTTGGTACCCTCCGTGTAGCCCAAGAACACCATCGGTGTGCTCCTGTCCTCCAACTTGGTGAGGTTCGACTTCGTCTTCCTGACGTGGCCGATGCAACCGAATGTCCGGAGGAAGGACACGCTTGGCTTGCACCCATACCAAGCTTCGAACGGCGTCTTGCCTGTCAGGGCCTTGGTCGGAGCACGATTGAGGATGAACACCACCGTGGTCACCGCTTCTCCCCAGAACCTTGCCGGCATGCCTTTGGCCTTCATCATGGATCGGGCCATGCCAACCACCATCTGGTTCCACCGCTCCACCACGTCATTATGTTGTGGCGAGTACGGTGTGGTGTGGTGTTGCCCCACACCTTGATCCACGCAGTACGCAGCGAACTCCACCGAAGTGAATTCACCGCCGCGATCAGTCCTCAGCATGCGGAGCTTCTTGCCGCTCTCGGCCTCCGCGCGCGTCTTGAACTTCTTGATCGCCGCCGCCGCTTCGTCCTTGCTCGTCAGGAGTTGCAGCCACATGTAGCGACTGTAATCGTCCACGAGCAGGAGGAAGTACCACCGACCACCGCATGTAGCAGGCGTGATCGACCCGCAGAGGTCGCCGTGAACGAGCTGGAGTGCTTCCTTCGCGCGATACTTGGCCGCCTTTGGGAAAGGTAGCCTCCTCTGCTTCCCGGCCAGACAGCTATCACACAGCTCGCCTCCATGCTTGATGTGGGGTAGTCCTCAGACCATCTTGTCCAGCCGACCAAGCGCGTCGAAGCTGAGATGTCCGAATCGGGCATGCCACATCCACGGTTCCTCCGAGTGCCTTGCCGCCAGGCACATCGGCTGCTCTACCTTCAGGTCGAGCAGGTATAACCGGTTCAGGGACCTCTTCACCTTGGCAAGAAGTCGCTGCTCCCGGTCCCTGATCCTAAGGACGCCATCCTTGATCAGAACCTCACTGCCGCGCTCATCCAGCTGACCAATGCTAATGATGCTGGAACACAGCTGCGGAATGTAGTATACATCTGTTAGCGCGCGGTGCTCCCCGTTCTAGCACCTGAAGATGATGGTGCTGCGCCCTTGGATTGCCACCCCGAGAGCCGTTACCAAACTTCACCGTACCGGTAACATCGCCGTTGAGCTCGAAGAAGGATGCCTTGGAGCCCGTCATGTGGTTGCTGGCACCGGAGTCTAGATACCACCGCTGCTCCTGGTCGGCGCCCACACGCCCGAGGTGAACTTAGGTGCGTGGCTCATCGAGGTTGACGGTCTTTAGGGCCTTCCCAGGTCCTTCCACCGTCGTCGCCTCTTCCCTCTCCTCGGCCTCGACGTCATGCAGTGCACAGAACGTCGCCATCAGGATAGTCGTCTCGTCCTCATCATCGGCTTGCGCCAGATGAGCATGAGCCTTCTATTCCTGCTTGCGGTTTGGGCACTCCTGTGCCCAATGGCCCATCTTCCCGCAACGCCGGCAGGCGTTGGGGTCGACCTGCTTCTTCTCCGAAGAGGCCTTGCCACGGCGCTTGCCCTCGCCACCGCGACTGGAGGAGGCTGCCTTGCCGGAGCTCCTCCAAGCAGCCCATTCCTCTTCCGTCAGCATTAGTTTCCCACTGTCCTTTGTTGCTGTCGCCTGCTCTAGGCGCTCGTCCACCGCCCGTAGACGGCCTGTCACATCCTCAATGGTGAGGGTGGACAAGTCCAGCATCGTCTCTATGGAGAGAGCGATCTAGATATATTTTGCCGGCGCGGAGTGGAGGAACTTGGAGACCGCCTCCTCTTCGTCGATGGTGACGCCGTGGCTCTTTAGCTTGCTGATGAGTGTCTATAGGCGGAGGGAGAAGTCCTCCACCATTTCACCATCCTTGAACTTGAGGTTGGCGTACTCCTGCTTCAGAAGCTGGGCCGTCGCCTTCTTTGCGTGGTCGGAACCGACACGTATCGCCGCAATAGCCTCCCACGCCTCCTTAGCCGAGCTCTTCGCCCCCAACGGCTCCCTGTACTCCGCCGGTACAGCAGCGAGGATAGCCTCCAAAGCTGACATATCGTCTTCTTCCACGTCGGTGCCCTTGTCAACAGCATTCCAGAGCCGTCGGGCTCTGATCTTGACCTTCATGGTCACCGACCACTCTCCATAGTTGGTGTGAGTCAGCGTCGGCCAACTGATGCCGCTGACCTCCCACACTGTGCGAACAACGACCTCCGATCGTGGCTAGGCAGCCACAACAGTGCCATTGCTGTCGCCCATCTCCGAACCGCCTGTCATCGCCAGTGGTTAGTCTGGCGACGGCGCTTGTACGGCTCTGATACCACTTGTTGGCCCACAGGATCACCGGCTCAGGCGAGTGAAGTACTCGCCGGTCTTGCCGAGCACCCGCTAGTGTTGCCGAGCACCCACTAGCCGTGCCGACCACGAACAGACGTTGTCCGTGCCCACACACTATGACTGGAGCTAGAAGAAGAAAGGAGAACAGAGCAAGCACGCACAGTACAAGACACCAGCGTTGGCCGAAGCCCTGTTTGTGAGATGGCAAATCTGAACTCTCTTTACTGAGTTGCCGTGGTAGTCTATTTATACAACTCTATCCATCTAGTCCTGTTGCAGCGCACATGCTGTAACAGTAACTAGATAATATACATGGCTGACTCTGCGTCGGCCGCTGCATGTGCCTATAGTGCTGCAGGTGAGCCGTGCGGCGCCTACACCTGCAGCGGCTACAGTATCACAGCAGGGGTGCCTTTTCTACGCCGCATTCACTTGCTGTGTTCACATAAGGTGGCAGTAGATTAGCGAACATTGCTTACATATTAGGATTTTTTAGTAATATACAGTGCAGTCTTAGAGTCTAGAAGCAATTCCTTTTGCTCAGCTGTTAAAATATCGTTCAATAAATTTTTACACAGTGCTGATATAACACTTTCTTATAGTGAGAACTAAGAAGTCCAGCGGAAAAGTAAAGTCTAGCATATATGTTCTTGTTGCAATAGCACCACGTGCAGTTCAGTTATTCCCTTACTAGAACATAGTGTAAACCTTGATGATGTTTTGATAAAATCCTTCTTGAACTCGGAAGGTACTTGCCGAGACACCAGTTTGGGAGTCTGCAGGGGAAAATGTTCCCAGCATACTTCATGTTGATATCAGCATGCTCAGCGATATCCGTGGCAGCATTCGCGTACCTGCACCCCTGGAAGACAGCATCAACCATCGAGCGCTACCAGCTTGGATTCCTTATTTCAGCCCTTGGCTGTAACCTGTCCAACCTTTTGGTCTTCACACCCATGACCGTTGAGGTGATATACTTTATTCATGATCTTCAGCTTTTTATTTACCTCTGTTTGCTTTTGCCAAATGACACACTGTATTATAGTTTGGGTATGCAGTAATCTCAGGACTAATGAGTGCATATTTTTTACGGTTCGTTTGCAATTTCGAGATTAACTATACTTGTATTTGAGGTAAGGAAAAGGGAAGACACTTTGATGGAGGTTTATATTGTTATATAGGTCAGTTTCTGAGTACTAAATCGTTGTGGCGCATACAGGAACGTATAGATTTGTTTTTGTTTTCTTTTTGGGAATAAGGAATAGACAAACTGTCTAATCACAGAAATTTGGATGTTCGCCATTTCCAACAAATGTCTTTGCAATCTTCGCACCACCAAGATGGGTTTTGCAGAATTGCACTCAGCTTGTTGACACTTTGATTTCCCTGCCATTTTCTTTTTCTTTTTTATTTTTCAAACAGGGTCCACTATGTTTTGTTTTTTAGTGAGCAATCCAGTGTTGGGATTTGGGAGGCCAGAATCTAGCTTTTTCATTTAGAAGCACAGAGGTATGTCTGGCCATGTGTATGAACCTTCAGAATATCTGATTGTCATGAATTTACAATGCAACTCTTTCTGTGCTTTTAGATAACAAACTTGACAAATGAGTTATCTTGACTGGATCGCTGAAATCTGCATCGAGCACAACTCATTGTACTATTCAAGTAGACAAGTACTAGGGTCGGACACAGATATCTTTTGGTTGGTTAAGCACTACTACTCTTTCTACCTTCAGTCGCTCGTTCTTATACAGTGCTCTGCTCGCGCAGATGATGATGAAGAGGCACAAGATGGAGAAGGACCTCGGCATCGGCACCGAGGTTGGGTACTCAAAGAACGCGGAGACGGCAAAGAGGAGCCCCGCCCTTAGCCATGAACCGGAAGTTCGGGATGATCCACGGGCTGTCGTCGCTGGCCAACATCATGGCCTTCGGCTGCCTGGCCATGCACTCCTGGTATCTCTCCAGCAAGCTCGACCTGTGACTGATGAAGGCTTTCCCTTTTTGTGATGCTCGCCACGACGTAGCTGGTGTCTACAAACTCGGAGCTTAACTTAGGTCTATGTATGGAGAAACTGTGTCTTGTGAGAGAACTTGAGACGAGATGTGTTGTGAATTTGAATAATGTACAGAATGTATGTAGGCGGATGATTGGTGTTTGAAACTGTTTACATAGGAAAGCTCATGCTCTGATTGTCTCTTTGGCATAATATAACCAAGATAGATGGTTTGCAAGAGGTGTGGATGTGCAGAGGTGCAATTGTGCACACTTTCAGAGTTCAGATAGCCCACGCTGGCCGCGGCTAGATTAATATCTAATGGGCCCGCATGTTAGAGTCTACGAAGGTGAACCAACGCAATATGTAGCCCAAAGTCAAGTAAGCCTTTCGCGCCACGGCCCATTTCACCGGCTCCGTTATCCCGCGCTATAGTACTATTATTTTTTTATTACCCGAGGCAACATCGAAGAAGGTGTGGTGGACTCTGACGCGAACCTGTGGGGCAACCAATGGCCGTAGTGGGAAATAAAATAACCTCCGACGAGGCGAGGACCCCGTTTCACTTCCTCCTCGCCGAACTCCGGGGGCGCACTTTGGTGTCTTCTCACTATGAAAAACATGTGATTTGTCGAGTACAAAAATTTTTACTAAGTACCAAATTTTATATATTTGGCAAAGATCTGCTTTGCCGAGCGCCGCACTCGATAAAATATGGCACTCGGCAAAGCCTAGCACTCGACAAAGACCTGCACTCGGCAAAGGTTGTCTTTGCCGAGTGCCTGGCACACACTCGGCAAAGATTGGTAGGGCTTAACGGCATCCAGCGGTGTCCTCTTTGCCGAGTGCCCCCTGTTTGGCACTCGGCAAAGAATTTACTTTGCCGAGTGCTAAAACTTGGCACTCAGCAAAATAAAAAAAATTTAGTTTTTTACCACCAATTTTTTTTTTGAAGCTTTAGTACACTACCACAAACAACATATTTAAATTTGAGACATTTTCGTTGCCTTTTGGCATATTTCTATAGTTTATTTTGTTTTGTTGAATTTTTCCAGAAAATGTAAGTTTGAACTGCAGGTGCATCGAATAATGGATTACATTCGTTCAAAAAATGTTATCCTTGTTTCTTAGTGTAAATTTATGCTAAATCCAGGAACTATCTCGAAATTTCGATCAACGTGCTCGCGGGGCAACGCCGCCAACTTGCGTGGGAGTGGTTTTTTAATTGTATAAAATGCGAACGAATTCCGAAAATCATGAAACTTGTCGAGTTGTCGCCGTATCGTATGCGTATGCCGTGGAAAAAAAATTTTAAAAAGTTTCGAGCACGTTGTTACGTACGATGCTCACAAACCAGGACATCTCCATAGACAAAAGCTTCAAAAAAATTGGTGGCAAAAAACAAAAAAAAATTATTTTGCCGAGTGCCTAGGGTTGGCACTCGGCAAAGTAATAACTTTGTCGAGTGCCGCCTAGTTGGCACTCGGCAAAGTAATAACTTTGCCGAGTGCCGCTGAAATTTTTTTTAAAACTTCGCCGAGTGCCAGATCACGACACTCGGCGAAGAAAATTGACTTTGCCGAGTGCCGCCGATCTGGCACTCGACAAAGCCGCCGTTTCCTTCAACCGCGCCCCGCCGGGCGCGCTCTCTGTCTCGCTCTGTCATTTCTCTCTCCCTCTCACCTCTCTCTCCCTCAGCCGCCGCCGCCGCACCGCGGCGCCCGTCCCGGCCACCGCGCCTCCCCGCCCCAGCCACCGCGCCACTGCAGAAGAGAGGAGGAGGAGGCAGGGGAGAAGAGAGGAGGAGAAGAAGGAGAGGAGAAGGAAGGTGCCGGCCTGGGCCCGTCGACCCTCACGCCGCTGCGATCGTCCCCGCCGACCCTCGTCGCTGCCATTCTCGTCGCGAAGGTATGCCCTACACCTGTAGTAGTTAGTAGTAGTACTTAGTAGTGTTAGTAGTAGTTAGTAAGTAGTAGTAGTAGTTAGTAGTTAATAGTGTTAGTAGTGTTGTTAGTAGTAAGTAGTGATAGTAGTAGTGTTAGTGTTGGTAGTAGTTGTAGTGGTAGTAGTACTTGTTGTTGTACTACTTCGATACTTTTATCTGCAAGGAAAGAGAACTAAAGTACATGGCTCGTCTTGGTATATATATGTTTGTTGGCCTTCGTGCCTATGTTTGGTATATATGTGGTTGTTGGCCATCGTGCCTACGTTTCTTGCAGGTTTTGGAAACCTCCCCGCGCAGGGGAGGTGCTGCCGAAATTTTCAATGGATTCTAACCTATTTCCTTTTTATGTAGGAGAAGGACCCATGGGAGGGACTCGGCGACCCCGATCGTCTTTGTCGGCGCTGCTGGTCTGCCTGCACCGTATCGCCTCGCCACTGCACCAACACCCCACTGCCCCGCTAGCCTGACTCCACCGCCACCCTAGGTATAAGCCCCTCCTCCTTTGCATGCATGTTTTATATGGTCACGTAGCCCAGTTAGGCGTCTCCCATTCGAAAGAGATACGGTCGGAGGTATGCAAATCTTTGCATATCTGCGACCGTATCTCTTTCAGATTATCCATGTATTTTGGACAACCCGTGGATGCGTAGATGAGGTTAGTTTCCATGGTTCGCTTCGGTCCGAGACAAACTTTCGGCATCACCTCCCTGTTGTTCTCCGGATACACACTCTCCCTTGCAGGACGTGTATTGGGAGAACAGCGGGGACGTGCTACCGAAATTCTATCTCGGATAGGAGCGGAGCATTGAAACTGACCTCATCTATGCATCCGCGGGTGGGATTAGGACCTATTCTCACCTATTAGATGGTAGGAACGCCGTGCAGATGCAATTGCCGGTTATATTACTCGCTTACATATGTATATGCCAGAGGATGGAGAACCGTGATTGGATGTACACGGGCCACGCAAGTATGACCCTAGAATGGATGACTAAGACTAAAGCTTTCTTGGAGCATTCATTTGGCGAGGCTGCTAGAGGGTCGAGTCAGATGCCGTGTCCCTGCAGCAAATGTGACAACAGTGTAAGAAAGAATAGGAAGAACGTGGGAGAAGATCTTTGCAAGTATGGATTCATGCCAAACTATACCTGCTGGATCCACCATGGTGAAGCCGATCGTATTAGAGAGGAGGTAGTGAGACCATGCCTTGAGGCTTTTGATGGAGATGCGGGGGTAGCAGACTGGATGGATGACTTTCAGAAGGCACGGTTCGGTGAAGGATTAGAGGATGAGCCAGAGGAATCCGCAAAGGCGTACTACGATATGTTGTCTTCGGCACAGAAGCCCCTTCACGAAAAGACAATGGTTTCGCAACTGGATGCCATTGGACGCCTAATGGCGTTCAAGTCGCAGTGTAGCATGAGTCGCGACAACTTCGATGGTATGTTGACAGTTGTTGGATCCCTGCTTCCGGAGGGTCACATTCTGCCGAAGAACTTGTACGAGTCACAGAAACTTCTTCGTGCCCTTAAGATGCCGTATGAGCACATCCATGCTTGTCCGAATGGTTGCGTCCTATTTAGGAAAGATCACGAGAAAGCAACGCACTGTCCAAAGTGCAAATCCTCTAGGTATCTGGAGGTCGACACTAGTGATGGCAAGAATGAACAGCTTGGTATCCCCGTGAAGGTCCTACGATACCTTCCTGTCATACCAAGGATCCAACGGCTGTACATGACAGAGGAGTCCGCGAAACAGATGACATGGTAGAAACATGGCAAAAGATACAATGCTGACAAGATGGTACACCCATCGGATGGCGATGCATGGACCCAGTTCAATGGCATACATCATGGTAAAGCTGAGGAGGCTTGGAATATACGTGTAGCGCTGGCAACAGATGGGTTCAACCCCTATGGATTGCTAGCGGCCCCGTACACTTGTTGGCCCGTGTTCGTGATCCCCCTCAATCTCCCCCCGGCGTCATGTTTCAACCCAAGAACGTATTCTTGTCACTGATAATTCCTGAACACCCGGGGAACAAGATGGGTTTGTTCATGGAGCCTCTCATTGATGAATTGATCCTTGCTTGGGAAAAGGGGGTACTGACATACGACTAAGCTACAAAGAAGAACTTCACAATACATGTGTGGTACCACTACTCCCTGCATGACTTCCTGGCGTATGGCATATTCTGTGTGTGGTGTGTTCACGGGAAGTTTCCATGCCCAATATGCAAGACAGTTGTGAGGTTCACCTGGCTGAAGAGGGGTGGTAAGTTTTCTTCGTTTGACCAACATCGTCAATTCCTCCCTCTTGACCATCCATTCAGACGAGACGTCAAGAACTTCTAGAAAGGGGTTCAAGTCACCGACCCTACACCTCAGATGATGACTGGTGCCGAGGTCCGTGCTGAGATAGAGGCTCTCAAAGATGATAAAGAGAAAGGTGGTTTTATTGGATATGGTGAGAAACACCAGTGGACTCATAAATCAAGCTTGACTAGGCTCCCCTATTTCAATGACCTTCTTGTTCCATACAACATTGATGTAATGCACACAGAAAAGAATATCACCGAGGCGCTTTGTGCAACACTCATGGACATTCTTGATAAGTCAAAGGACAACGTTAAGGCTAGACTAGACCTGGCAACGATGTGCGATAGGCCAAAGCAAGTGATGAAGCCTCCCACGCCCGGCAAGAAATTGAGAAGGATTCCGGTCGATTTCGTCTTGAAAAAGGACCAAAGGAAGGAAGTACTGCAGTGGATCCAGACGTTAATGTTCCCTGATGGGCATGCGGCGAATTTGAGTAGGGGAGTGAACTTGTCATACGGTCGGTACTGGATGGTGGACAACACAGTCGACTCCGCCTCTGTTCCCAACCTCGCCGAGATTCGAGCAAGGAGCACGAGCTCCTCCCTCCCCATACACTCTCGGCAGCAGAGCTCACAACAGCAGATGGCGGAACTCCAGGTTAGTACTGTTTTATTCATCGTTCATTGCTTTTACACATCTACCTTGCCTTTGCATTGTTTAAACATTGCGGGTGGAATGTTGCAGGCCGACTTCTGGAGGTTGAAGGCCCAGCAGGCGGCCCAAGCGGAGGCCCATCGGCTGGAGATGGAGGTTGTACAAGCCTAAAGGGCAGCCGAGACCCAGAGGCTACAGGACATGTTCAGCTTCATGGCGAGCCTTCAGACCTTGCCAGGTGTGGTCGTGCCCCAGTCGCTGCTCGCTCTAGTTGTGGCTCCTCCTGTAGGGACTCCGGTGAGTATATATGGTTGTTTATTCCTTTAGCTTGTGCGGCCCTCCTGTAGATACTTATGAATCCACTTCTCCTTTGTGCAGCAACAGTCGGCGGGTTCGAACCCGACTTCTCAAGGTGGCCCTTCTCCACAGGACGGGTGGACAACTGGCCCTCCTCAAGGTGGCAGTTCACACTCCGGGTGGGGAGGCTGGCAGTAGGTACCGTTTATTTGTTTCTTTTCATGTTGCATGGACTTGTGTTAGACTTAGCCTTATGTTGTACTACTACTAGAGACATATATATATATATTGTGATGGATATTGTCATGGATGATGCGAATGTATGATGAATTATGGACAATGAATTTGTATGTGATGTATTATGGATGGTGGATGTGTATGTGATGGGTTATGGATGTGTATGTGATAGAATATGGATGTGTATGTGATATATCCTGTGCTGTGTGTTGATATATATGTGATTTCTTTGTTTGCGCTGATGGAAAGCAAAAAACAAAAAAAATAGCATTTTCCCCCTCTTTGCCGAGTGCCACACTCGGCAAAGAGGGCTTTGTCGAGTGCCGTGACCATGGCACTCGGCAAAGCTGGGAACCAGAGACCCAATTTCCCAGCTTTGCCGAGTGCCAGAGCCATGACACTCGGCAAAGATTTTTTTTTAAAAAAAGAAAAAGTTTCTTTGCCGAGTGCAAGAGTATGGCACTCGGCAAAGAATTTTCAAAAAAAAAAGAAAAAATTCTTTGCCGAGTGCCGCTGAGGTGGCACTCGGCAAAGAGGCCGTCAGAGTTGACGTCGGTTTTTTTTTTGCCGAGTACTGACGTGACACTCGGCAAAGGCTTTACCGAGTGCCCGATATGTGGCACTCGGCAAAGAAACCTTTGCCGACGGGTTCTTTGCCGACTGCTCTTTGCCGAGTGCGGCACTCAGTAAAGCCTTTATCGAATGTATTTCGGGCTTTGCCGAGTGCCGCAGATTGCCGGTTTCCAGTAGTGTGTAGGCCGTTCTCTCGATCTCTCGATCTCTTGCATTGGTGAGTGATGACTACCACCTTCCCGCGTAGCGTCAGATAGTGTAGCACTCTCTCATTGTATGCTTGAGGGATCCGCTTGCTTGGTGAGAGTTGGCGGTGGCTTTGTTGGGCCATGGCCGCCGTTGCGTTGTGTTTGCGCCCATGCACTCTCCTCTAGTCTTCTTGGCCGCCGTGGGTTGGGCTGCTCGGGCGAGCGGCCAGGTGACTGCCCTTGCAGGTCAGCCTCAGGTTGCTTGTGCCGCGGGGCGAGCAGACAGACCCGTGTTGACTGCTGCCTGATCGAATCCCGTCCACGACGCTGTGGTAAAAAAAAAAGGATTTTGTACTAGTCCGGCTTTTAGATCTTTGCTTAATCGAGTTTCACAGAAAGTTGAGGAGTGTTCACCAGCTAAATGCATGAGTAATTGTGAATGTTCATCACATACGGCATCCAAGTCTCCCTTTTTCCCCTTTCTTTTTCTTCTTTTGTGTGTGTGTGGTCAGATGGTAATCCTCCGCCCCAGCAAAATTTGATGACAATATCCATATGGTCTTGCGATTTTGCTAGCTAGATCTAACAAAGGAGCGAAAAGTAAACAAGGGAAAACACACACACACACTGTGACACTGACGACTTATTAGCTTTGTATCGTACTTTGGTTGATGATTATTTCAGGTGCTTGCATCAACGCGTACGCAGGAATTCTGAAGCTGTGCCGACCAGGGTCCTGGGCGTAAGACTAGGATGTTGCAGCGGGTCTGAACGATTGCCCTGCATCAACGCCGCAGCATCCTCCTAGCTTCAAGTCTTACGCGGACTTCACCATGAGTTCCACTGGGTTGTGGGCTCAAGACCAGGGATCCAGGCCGCATCAACGCGTACGCAGGACGTCTATGCAACCTGCTAAGCTGTCAGAAGAAGATGGTGTGTTGTCATCACAACCACCGGAATTGGAAGACAAATCATCCCAAGCCAAAACCGCCAAGAGTGGTATATATGGGCCTGTTTGGATTAGTCCCTGGGAATCTTACCGGGCGCAAGTGCGGCTCCTAGGCGTCCGGTTTCGAGCGGGTGCGGCCAGGATGGCTACCTGGGCGCGAGTGGGCCGGGATGATGCAGATCCGCGGTTGGTGTCCATTATCCGGCTGGTGCTGGTGCTGTTGGTGGTGGGGCTGGTGCTGGCGTCGAATATGTTTCCTTTGTGGCTGCAGGAGGAGCTGATGAGGATGGAGGAGCTGCCGCTGCTAGTGACGGTGCTGCTGCTGCTGCTGGCGCTGGCGCTGGCGCTGGCGCTGCTAGTGCCGGTACAAACCCTCCACAGGTATGGACATCCACGTACAAACTATACACATGCACAATACATACATTTGGTTGGCTATATTAGTCTGTAGTTAAGCTTTTGAGGTGTTTTTTTTTTTATCTTTGTTTGGTTGTCCGTAGAATCCTATATAAACCTATGATGTGCTAAAAGTAGACCAAATACTACATTAGGACGTCCCCAACAAGCAACTTTTTGCTAGCTATTTGATTACGTGGAGGAAAGATAACTTCAAAAACTAAATAGCTAGCGATAAGTTCCTCGCCTAGCTCGCACAGGTCCCTATAAATCTACTCTCTCTACTGACCGAGACCCACTCTTGCCTTGCTGTGGGGCTCACATTTTTTTCCCTTTTTTTTAGTTTCTATCAGCCGGCGATTTGCTTTTGCTTGTTCAGGACGCCCTTAGCTAGTATGTCAGATTTTATGTTATTAGATACTCAAGCTCATTGGTGCCAACAAAATGGAATATCCTCACATTCCATGTTTCTATTGATACATGGAGCCATATGGAGGTGATAAAAAATGCGACACACTGTGAGCAACCACAAACAATGTCACTAAACGACTAAACACAGATTGCATGTGCAAGACAACTAAAAGCCAACGCATTGCATGTGTTTATGCTGCTTCGGATTGTACTGCATAAGTCTTAATGCATGCTAAGACTGGTGCAAACAATTAATCACACCCTCGTCTTTCACAATATGCTTCGCACCTTAGTATGACAAATAATGCTTATTCTTTTATTTACCTTAAATACTACATGCCATTAATTTGCCATATGCGTATACGTAATGATAACATCGAGAGCAATACAGTAATTGTACTCTATTTCTGCTTTTACCTACTTTAAACTCTTAGAAACTATCTTCCCCATCTTGTAATTTATGTACTTATAAACAATAGAAAATCTTTCGATTGCCTCTTGTAGGGTCTTATATTTTAGTTTTACCACAGGATCATGAATTTCTGTCGCGTATGCATGCATGGGCATGGCGGCAGGCTCCTGAAGTGGGGGCCCCACAGGATCATGAATTTCTGTCGCGCATGCATGCACGGGCATGGCGGCAGGCTCATGAAGTGGGGGCCCCACGAATGGGTTCTGGACTCAGGCGCGGGTCTGTACAGACGGACTGCTTTGACTTCCCAGGCGTCCACTATGTTGTTGGGGACGACACAAGGAATGTTGTGTCGGTTTCCCAGCTCGCTCGTGATCATGGACTGGCCACTGTCTTTGAGCCGACGTCTTGCCACGTCAAGGAGAAGAAGACCGGGAAGATCGTTGGCAAGGGTCGCTTACGCAACGGCATGTACATACTGGATTCTCTACACATCGTCAGCCAAGTGAGTATATACACACACCTCGATCATCTCTTCTCGAACGACCTTGAGTATCCTGCGAGCACATTTAGTGTTGATTTACATCCATCTATCCAGTAGTGCGTGGAGTAGGCTTCAATCTATTGATTCTATTTTTTCATATGCACAGCATATAAGAGACGGAGGAGCAAGTGGAGGCGATCGCCATGATGGAGCAGATGGAGGTGGTGGAGGTAATGGAGATGGTGATAGCACAGCTGAAGGGCGTGGAGGTGGTGGAAGAGATGGTAGGGGAGGAGGAGGGACCGGAGCTAGAAACCAGGAAGAAAGCAGTGGAAGTGGAGCCGCCAGAGGAGATATTAACGAAATAAATGAGGAGGGGGAGGGCGGGGACGAAAAAGAGATTGAAGAAATGGATGATAATGATGAAGATGACATCAAGGAGATTGGAGAAATAAATGGCAAAGGGGAAAATGAAGATGATGAGAAAAGAGGAGGACAAAATTCTAGACAATTATCGTCTCGATCGCACACAGGCTTGTTTGGCTTGTCAAGATTTGGTACGAACTTAACTACTGCATTGTACAAAATATTCATTTCATTATAAATCTCTATTTGCTTTGAAATTACTGGATTGTGGATTATTGTAGATTGCATATGGTGGATTGTTTCCATATTGTGCATTGCAGCTTGCATATTGCAACCGTATACAGGCTTGGGGGCAGGAGTAACAATCTTGCCTGTGGAACCTGTGGATTTTAGCAGTCTAATAGCTGTGTTCTGGGTCCAGTTTAAAACATGGATGAGCACAATCTGTAAAGAAGAAGAAACATTGGGGCCTTATCTCCAAGAATTATCTCATCAAGAGCATTACAAGCGATTGTTTGGGCTATCACGATTTGATGCGTATGTACCTGCTGCACTATATCTCAAAGATATATAAGGAATGTGTTCTTGATAAGTTTGTGATATATGTATATGTGTCTGCAGGACTACGGACCCGACTGGGTACCATCTTCCCGCTGGAGCCTTTCCTGCTTCGTCGACAAACGCAGCACGCCGGGACGAATTTCTACTGGACTCGGGTGCATCCTTCCACACGACATGGGATGAAAAGATTCTAATTTCCTACCCCGAGGGTCTAAAGGATCATACCGAGCCACCGACGCGGCGTTTCGGAGGGATTAGTGGGTCTATCGCGGTCAAAACATCTGGCTACTTGAGCATCGATAAGATCAAGCTCGACGGCGTACTGCTTGCTCCCGACTCACGGATGAACCTTGTCTCCGTTGGCCAGCTCTCGATCCAGTACGAGGTGAATGTGGAAATGGACGACAAGGGGTTCGTCATCAAGAAGCAGCAGGGCGGGGTACCGATTGGGGGAGGCAAGATGATCGACTACCATCTGTACGTGCTGGAATATTTCAAGCCAGGAGGTCTATTTGCTGAGAGCCCCACACCCGACTTCAAGATCTTTGGTAGAAGCCGTCCAGGTCGACCTCATGTCAACACTGTTCCCTGTCCGGCACATTCCACTACTACTGAAGAAACCGGAGCAGGCCGCGAGTCCCGTGCTGTCAGGATGCGAAGGCCCAACACGCTCGTCACAGGCCCAATGTGGAGCCGCTAGAGAGAGAGGGGTACTCTGTAATCCCATAACTGAATTCTGTTAATCATTCCTCCTACCTCCTACTCCCGTGCTAGTATGGATGAAAACGGTACGGATATTTATTCGACCGTTCGTTCGACCGAACAAATATGAACACTTATCTGGATAGTTACTCGGATATCCATAATTTTTTTTGGATACGGATAATAAAACGGATATCTTAGGCGGATATCAAATACGAATGTAATATCATCGATATCCGGCGGATATCGGATAATCCGGTTAAGTATCAGATATATCCGGATATTATTCAAACGGATATTATCCGGATATTATTCAAACTTTCTCAAATGAAAAAATGGCCAATATAAGGATTGTTGATCTTGATGAGCTGAACAAACTTGGTATTCAAAACTTTTCAATTTGAGACAATCTAGGGTTCCGAAAACTAGTTTGTAGGCGTTGAAATTTAAAAATCACAAATTTGAACCATCCAAACTATCTCAAATGGAAAGTTGACCAAAACAACAATTGTAGATCTTGAGGAGTTGAACAAACTTGGTATTCAAAACTTTTCAATTTGAAGTCATTTAGAGTTCATAATACTAGAGTCAAAGTGTTGTTTTTTCATTTGACCAAATTTGACTTGGTCAAACTTGCTCAAATGAGACACTAAATGACCTCAGATGAAAAAACTCAGAATATGAAGTTTGATCATCTCAGCAAGATCTACAATTGTTACATAGATCATTTTCCCATTTGAGAAAGTTTTATCAAACACTAGTCACAAATTCTTAAATCCCATATAGACTTTCTAAAACTATGTCACACACTTGTGAAATTTGAACTATATTTTGTTCAAACTTTCTCAAATGAAAAAATGGACTATATAAGGATTGTAGATCTTGATGAGCTGAACAAACTTGGTATTCAAAACTTTTCAATTTGAGACAATCTAGGGTTCCGAAAACTAGTTTGTAGGCGTTGAAATTTAAAAATCACAAATTTGAACCGTCCAAACTATCTAAAATGGAAAGTTGACCAAAACACTAATTGTAGATCTTGATGAGTTGAACAAACTTGGTATTTAAAACTTTTCAATTTGAAGTCATTTAGAGTTCATAATACTAGAGTCAAAGTGTTGTTTTTTCATTTGACCAAATTTGACTTGGTCAAACTTGCTCAAATGAGACACTAAATGACCTCAGATGAAAAACCTCTGAATACAAAGTTTGATCATCTTAGCAAGATCTACAATTGTTACATAGCTCATTTTCCCATTTGAGAAAGTTTTATCAAACACTAGTCACAAATTCTTGAATTTCATAGACTTTCTAAAACTATGTCACACACTTGTGAAATTTGAACTACATTTTGTTCAAACTTTCTCAAATGAAAAAATGTCCTATATAAGTATTGTAGATCTTGATGAGCTGAACAAACTTGGTATTCAAAACTTTTCAATTTGAGACAATCTAGGGTTCCGAAAACTAGTTTGTAGGCATAGAAATTTAAAAATCACAAATTTGAACCATCCAAACTATCTCAAATGGAAAGTTGACCAAAACAACAATTGTAGATCTTGATGATTTTAACAAACTTGGTACTCAAAACTTTTCAATTTGATGTTATTTAGAGTTCATAATACTAGAGTCAAAGTGTTGTTTTTTCATTTGACCAAATTTGACTTGGTCAAACTTGCTCAAATGAGACACTAAATGACCTCAGATGAAAAAACTCTGAATACCAAGTTTGATCATCTCAGCAAGATCTACAATTGTTACATAGCTCATTTTCCCATTTGAGAAAGTTTTATCAAACACTAGTCACAAATTCTTGAATCTCATATAGACTTTCTAAAACTATGTCACACACTTGTTAAATTTGAACTACATTTTGTTCAAACTTTCTCAAATGAAAAAATGGCCTATATAAGGATTGTAGATCTTGAATCCATGACCATGACTCCATGAGACCCATGAAGCCATGAGCTTGGCTATTTCTACTCATGCCGCGAAGATTGGTGCTTGTATGATGTTTGATGTATGATGTATCTGTATCTTTATCTTATTTGTTGCTTTACTCTTTAGTCTTTTCGCTTAATCTAGATGGATTATGGACTCATAAAGTGGTGTAATGGTTTGCGCACGTATGATATATATATATATATATATATATATATATATATATATATATATATATATATATATATATATATATATATATATATATATATATATATATATATATATATATATATATGCTGCTTTTACTCAATATCCGAATAGATATTTGTATCCGACCTTCTCCGAATCCGATTCATACCGTATTCAATACTCATTATTCGTATCCGTAACCGAGTCAATCCGTATTCGTATATGTATCCGAACGCTATCCGTGTCCGAATCCGAATCCGAACAGAAATATGAAAACAAATATAATATGAGTGATATCCGTTCGTATCCGATCTGTTTTCATCCCTACGTGCTAGTGCTTCCTCCTTCCTTCCCCAATTCTACCTCTCCGACCTACCCTTCTGCACCTCAGTAACAATAACAATTTTATTTCCCTACAGTGCACAGTTGGTTCGTTATTGTGTGCTCTCATCTTCGGTCCACCAGCACCCCCCACTTTGATGCTGATCACACACTATTGTTTTAATTCCCTTGTGTTGTTTCATCATATATTATTGTCATCGGGCATTAGTTAGCTATGCCTTGAAACCACTTCTTATACAAATCACTGGGAGTAGTGTATGTATAATCTTGCGCACCTTTGTTCTGGACCTCGAACTTATTAGTGTGCTTGAATAAGTGATTTGTGGCTGGCATTGGTGTGTTTCGTTTGCAGGACCAGATTGTGCGTTCGTACCCTTCTTCTGAATAAGTGTGTTATTTGTTATGTAGGTGATATGTGAACAACAAACCACATTGTATTTGTATATGCTTGTAACAATAACAGCAAACCACACTCTTGTAGTACTGGCCTTCTGTCATCAAACATTTCTCTCCGGTGTGTATTATCTTCTACTCCATCGGTTCCAAATTATAAGAAGCTTTGCCTTTTCTGAATTCATAACTTTTGCTATGCATCTAGATATATGTTATGTCTGGATACATAGTAAATATTATGAATCTAGACGAACTGAGCCTAGCTCAGTTGGTTAGGTCCCTTGTGGTGGAACCTATCCACCCGGGTTCAAGTCCTTGATTTGGCACGGGTGTTCGTATTTTTCTAGATTTATTCTATAATTTAATGGCGTTGTGCTTTATGTGGTAGACAACGTTCCCGTCGATAGCGAGGCGCATGTGCACTAGTACAGAAACAAGCTGTACTCCCGGTTGGGAAACCCCTTCAGTCCCGGTTTCCCAACCGGGAGCACGAATCCGGGACTAAAGAGTTCCTCCTTTAGTCCTGGTTTCTCGCCCGGGACTAAAGAGGCCTCCCGGCCTGGCAACGTGGGCCGGCCCTATTACCAACCGGGACTAAAAGTTTTCTTTTTTTCTTTTTTTGTTTCCATTTTCAATTGATGATTCATTTTGGTTTTCGAATAGGTCTTCGAATACGCATTCTACGCTGCAATAATATACGTATTCTACACGTTTATAATGTTCAAACATTTTGTACAAACTAAAGTATGAAACTAATGTATATATTACATGCATATACATATATTGTACGTTATTTTATGTACATATAATATGTATATATATATATATATATTACAAATAAAGCTTGCATTGTATATTCTATCATATCCTTGGGATAATAAATTCACTCCATCTGGTTTGGCTTCCATGTTTCGTTCATGTCATTATAGAACTCGCCGGCGGGGTTTAGGACCTGGTCATTAAGAAATCCTGCTACGATCTCTTGAATTGCTTTCAGTTGGTCACATCGTATGACTTTTTCCTTCAACCATAGAGTCTTCAATAAAAGTTAAAGGAAAAGTATTAATATATATATGTGTGTGTGTTGGTCAAGTGATTACTTATATATATGAGCAATAAAAGAAATTATGAATATATGAATATATTTATATAACGTACTTTGAGGATCTCTTCAGGAGTTCTTTTTGAGTACGCCATGATGAACTCGCAAACATAGTATCCGCAGTAGTTGTTTCCCTGTTCTTACCTCAGAACCCACTTTTACGAGAAAAAAGATCCGGTGAATTAAAAACATGCATGGTGTTAATTGAATTATATATATATATATATATATATATATATATATATATATATAAATGTAGCTAGTACTTACTTTGTGTGCGATTACATCCAGTGGCGCTTTGCAATGTTTCATGTGGTGTTCCTCAATGAAACTTTTCCAAACACTACGTCCAATAAAATAAAAAATTAATTTGGCCTTTAATAATTATTGCAGTTAAGAGATTAGGGTATATATAGTTGCTAGAGAGACCAAATTACCCTTGGATAATATCTATCATGTCTTGGTATTCTGTTTGCTCTTTTCTTAACGAGTCTAAGATGCTCAACCGACTATTAGCCATATCGATGACCATCAATATCCAGTGATTGCAGCATATGTTTTTATACACAAATATGATCGATATTAACTAGAGTCAACATATATATATATATGGGAGATAGCTTAGCTAGTAAGCAAATAATTGAACAAATGTCCATATGATCGACATTAATTATTTAACACACTTGAAGTTGTAGGGGAAGAGTATGTCCTTGTTTTGTTGGTTCACTAAGAACCTCATAAGATTTTTCTTGAGTTCAGCTTTCCATTGAGGCGGGGGATTAGGGTGTTTGAATACGACATTTGGATCAACGAAACCAACATCGTTATCCTTTCTCTTTCTTAGTTCTATCATCTCATATCTACATATATAAAAATATAGTGTGAGGATATATAATTTATATATATATATATATGTAGCTTTATATATATGCACTTTAATAGTAGAAAATAATCACACTTACAGACAATAGCAGCTAATGAGACTTTTGTCGAGAGAGTCCAGGTGGCATAGTTGGTGTAATTCTAAAAACTCGACATATATAACGTTATCGCCATGGAAGTAATGTTGGTTTCTAACTCTGACAGAAACAAAGTTCTCTCCCCATTCACACGCCGCCATGTACCACTTGTTTAGCAGGTATATTTGCGTACCCAGTTCACCTAAGGCCTCAGGGTTGTATAGACTCTTTCCATGTTCAAATTTCTTCCAAGGATCCACTTTCGGAGCAGATGGTCCTTCAGCGAGCATTTGGGCAAGGTCCAAACTAGTATCCTCGTAAAACCGAACCAGGTACTCAAAATCGACGTCCAGTAAGTCTAAGTTTGAACCATATTCATTACGAATGACAAGAGGGGGGGACTGATTGTTGCGATTGTTGTCCGAGTTGTGCAACACCTTTCCCTACTCTAGTCTTTTTTTGTGCCGCCTCAAATGACTTGGTGAGAGAGCGGTCGTAGTCCGATTTTGGCAGGGTCTTTTAAGATTCCCGCTTTTTCTGGTCCACCTTCTTTCTTAGAAGATCTGGAGGTAGGTAGAAGTACGGTTTCTCTGGGTTCTCCCTCGTTTCTCGTTGCTTTCTTACTTTTTTGAAGAAACTGTTCACATATTTTTGTACTGCAACATTTAATTCCTTTTCACTTTTCTCTTAAGACAGTTTTTGGAGAATAACTGGATTAAAGGAGGCTTTCTTCTTTGCCGACTGGTGAGCCAACGGCTTCGTTTGCGGGGAGGACCTCTTAGGAGCTGGCTGCTTCTTGGTCATCAAGGGAGGTGGGGAAGCCGTTGGAGACCTCCTTGGAGGTGGCGGTGGTGGAGACCTCCTTGGAGGCGTTGGAGACCTCCTTGGAGGTGGCAGCGGTAGCGGCGTTGCATAATCATTGCCCGGAGCACTATGATGATCTGGAGATTGAATAATTGGACTTAGGTTGACGGAGGCCCTGCTGTGTGAGTACAAAAAAGAATAATTAGGTATAAGAAATTGTTATTATTAATTATGCATGTCAATAGAAAATTAGTGAAAAAATTGTTTCGTTCACTTTTGTCCGCACCTATTGTCTGTCAGTTGAGGAAGCGGCGGTGGACTAGAGACCCCGGGAATAATGATGTAGCGCTTGTGCCATAGTATGAATGTCTTTTCTGCTTCTCCTAGAGTCTTCTCTCCATCACCTCATGGAATGTCAAGAGCCAGATCACTAAAACCTTTGTTAACTCTATCCACTGAGATGCTAACATATCCAGGTGGTATTATTGCCTCATGGATTCTTGGTGTCTTTGTAGGATCTGGAGGAGAAAAAACACCGAGAGCCACCATGATTGTTTCATTCCCTTTTGAAATATGTAGCTCACATGATGTAAACGGTGCAGTGATGTCATCCACGGGAAAACGTAGCATTACATCATCTTGATTTGGCAACTCCGTGGAAGCGCAGCTGCTTTTCAACTGATCAGGGGGCTAATATTAATGTTGATTCTTGGATCTGATGCCTGCCGTTGGGCACTCATTGCTATTTGCACTTGCTTTATGATTTCGTCCTGCATTCTAGCTTGCATGTCTTTTTCGCGCTCCTGTGCTTGAAGCAACGTCACCCGTGACTCACGAACATATTCCTCCAACCTACTGATCCGCGCTGCTTTCTCATCCTTCCTTCTCTGTCGGCTTCTGTAGGTATCTCTGTCGTTAGGGAAACTATGCTCCCAAGAAATATTCCATCATAAACCTCTCGTTCGGCCACTATGTTCAGCAGTCCCGATGGCATACATCAGTTCATCCTTCTCTCTATTGGGCCTGAACGCACCAATAGCTTTAGCTTGTAGAGCATAAGAAAATTTTTGTGTTGCTCTTTCGAGTTTTGGGCCATGAACCAGCTTCCCGGTCTCTAGGTCCAGTCTTCCCCCATGAGCGAAAAACCATTTTTCGCGCGTTTAGGCCAATTGAGTGATTCTGGTGTGATACCCTTGGCAAGAATGTCCGTTTCCATTTTTTTCCACTTGGAAATGGCAGTCGCATAGCCACCTGATCACATGCCATGGTGGTATACCTTCTGTCGGGCATTCTCTTGGTTCCTTCTCACCCGTTCCTCACCCTCTTTCAATGTCTTGTACTGTACAAAATCATTCCAGTAGGGCCTCAACTTCGCGAGCGGGCCCCTAGTATTGAAATTAGGCGTTAGGTTCTTCTTGACGTATTTCGTGTATAGGGATTTCTTCCAAGTCTGGAGTTGTGTGGCCATCTTCTTCATAGCCCACTTTCGAACTAGCTCCTTCAATTCATCATCGTTGATATCATCATAATCATCCGCTTGCAATGTGAAATATTGAAGGATATCATCCCAAATTAAATTCTTATCAAGATCAGAGACAAAACTAACATGAGGCTCATTGATCTTTTGCTTTCATTCACGGGCACTGATCGGAAGTCTGTCCCTTACAAGGTATCCACAGTGTTGCACGAATTTCCTTGCATGTGGACCAAGTGGTTCGCTTGTCTCGATATTGAATTCCGATATTATGTAGCGCCCCTCCAATTGCTTTTTCGGGCCTCGAATATTTTTGCTTTTCGCCGTTGTGGTCGTCGATCTAGAGGGCTACGTATAAAAAAAGAATAAATAAATATTATGTGTATACATAATAGATGATAGATATTCAAATATATATATATATAATATTCAAATATATATATAAATATATATACCTCGCCAGTATTTTCTTGCACAATATTTTCTTGATTATTTTCAAGAGCCAGGTATTGACTCCCGTCATCTATATCCTACTGGTCACCATCGGTAAATTGAGTGCCGATGTTGATAATATCCATCATTTCTTCATCCATGTTGTCTCTCAGGGCAGCCATCTAGCTTTTACACCACTAGATATATCTATAAAAAATAAAAATCATATATCTATAAAATGGATCGAGTCATATGCTTAAAATTAATTGAATAACTACTCTCGAAATTCAAGTCTCCAAAGCATAACTTTGATTTCTTATTTTCTAGAAATATTTATTGGCAAGTGATATATATAACAAATATATATATATATAACAATATAAATTTAAAACTCTCTAATATGTATAGCAAATATATATATATATATATATATATATATATATATATATATATATATATATATATATATATATATATATATAACAATACAAATTTATAACTCTCTAATATGTATGCATAACATCACTGAAGTCAGTCTTTTTCCACATATCAAAATTCATATATATACAATATATCACTAAAGTCAAAATATCAAAATTTATATCACCAAAGTTAGTATCTTTCCACATATCACTAAAATCAGTCTTTTTTCTTATATCAAAATTCATATATATACAATATATCACTAAAGTCAATATATCAAAAATTATATATCATGTAGCTAATGAAATCATATAACACTAATAATAAAGTAATTCTAGCGGTCGCGTGACTGCACAGTGCTGGGCAACCAAGAACAGGAGCCACTTGAAGCCACGTGATTGGCCAGACCGCCAGGCGGAGATGTCAGGCCATCTTGCCTCGGCAGCTGTGCACACCCTTTTCGTTTGGGCTTCTTTGGCTGGCAAGGTATGACTGAAAGTACTTTTACCTGAATTGATATAAAAATAATACTATTCGTTAGCTGATAAGTCATGGCTGATAAGTAAACGTGACCGAGCGAACAGACGAACATGGTCCATGGCCATGAACTCAACGCTGACCTCCCAGAAAGGGAGGAGAAATACTCCTACTTTTACCAATCATTCATTATACGTGCATTGATCGGTGCGACTGCAGGCGGTGTCGGAAGAGGCGCGCGCCATGTACAACGGCGGTCGAGCGGGGTTCACCTTCTGGTCCCCGAACGTGAACATCTTCGGTGGGGCCGCGGGCAGGAGAACCCCGGCGAGGACCCCGCAGTGTCCGCGCGCTACGCCGCCGCCTACGTGCGCGGCCTCCAGCAGCCCTACGCCGCCGGCCCGAACGCCCACCACAACCGGCTGAAGCTCGCCGCCTGCTGCAAGCACTTCACGGCGTACGACCTGGACAGCTGGGGCGGCACGGACCGGTTCCACTTCAACGCCGTGGTGGGCGCGCAGGACCTGGAGGACACCTTCAACGTCCCCTTCCGCGCCTGCGTCGCCGAGGGCCGCGCCGCCAGCGTCATGTGCTCCTACAACCAGGTCAACGGCGTGCCGACCTGCGCCGACGCGGCGTTCCTGCGGGGGACGATCAGGGGGAAGTGGCGGCTGGACGGGTACATCGTCTCCGACTGCGACTCCGTCGACGTCTTCTTCCGGGACCAGCACTACACCCGCACCGCCGAGGACGCCGTCGCCGCCACGCTCCGGGCCGGGCTCGACCTCGACTGTGGCCCCTTCCTCGCGCTCTACACCGAGTCCGCCGTCGACGGGCGGAAGGTCTCCGACGCCGACGTCGACGCCGCGCTGGTCAACACCGTCACGGTGCAGATGCGGCTCGGCATGTTCGACGGCGACCCGGCGTCCGGGCCGTTCGGGCACCTGGGCCCGCCCGACGTGTGCACGCGCGCGCACCAGGACCTGGCACTCGACGCCGCGCGCCAGGGCGTCGTGCTGCTGAAGAACCAGCGTGGAAAGCATAGGGACGTCCTCCCGCTCCGCCCCGCCGCGCACCGCGTCGTCGCCGTCGTCGGCCCGCACGCCGACGCCACCGTCGCCATGATCGGGAACTACGCCGGCAAGCCATGCCGGTACACCACGCCGCTGCAGGGCGTCGCTGGGTACGTCGCCCGGACGGTGCACCAGGCCGGGTGCACCGACGTCGCGTACCGGGGGAAGAACCAGCCCATCGCCGCGGCGGTGGACGCGGCGCGCCAAGCCGACGCCACCGTCGTCGTTGCTGGGCTCGATCAGAAGGTGGAGGCCGAGGGCCTCGACCGCACCAGCCTTCTCCTCCCTCGGCGACAGGCCGAGCTCATCTCCGCCGTCGCCAAGGCGGCCAAGAGCCCCGTCATCCTCGTGCTCATGTCCGGCGGGCCCATCGACATCGCGTTCGCGAAGAACGACCCGAGGATCGACGGGATCCTTTGGGCGGGATACCCTGGCCAGGCCGGCGGCCAGGCCATCGCCGACGTCATCTTTGGACAGCATAACCCAGGTGTGTGTATTACTATTACAGTGGCCGGTCGGCGTCAAAAGATCAATTTTTTTCTGCACAAGATGAAAACAGAGTCCGACTGACTGAATTCGTCAATTTTTTCAATTCAAAAAATTGGTTGCAGGCGGGAAGCTGCCGGTGACATGGTACCCTCAAGACTACCTGCAGAAGGTGCCGATGACGAACATGGCGATGCGCGCCAACCCGGCGCGCGGGTACCCGGGGCGGACGTACCGGTTCTACACGGGGCCGACGATCCACCCGTTCGGGCACGGGCTCAGCTACACCCAGTTCACGCACTCGCTCGCGCATGCGCCGGCGGAGCTCACCGTGCGGCTCTCCGGAGACCGCGCCGCCACCACCGCCTCCCTCCTGAACGCGACGCGCACACGCCCCGCCCGCGCCGTGCGGGTGGCGCACGCGCGGTGCGAGGGGCTGACGGTCCCCGTGCAAGTGGACGTGAGGAACGTCGGCGACCGCGACGGCGCGCACGCCGTGCTCGTGTACCACGCGGCGCCCTCGTCCTCGTCCGCCGCCGGTGTCCCCGGCGCGGACGCGCCCGCGCGGCAGCTGGTGGCGTTCGAGAAGGTGCACGTGCCCGCGGGCGGCGTGGCGCGCGTGGAGATGGGCATCGACGTGTGCGACCAGCTCAGCGTCGCGGACCGGAACGGCGTGCGGCGGATCCCCGTCGGCGAGCACAGGCTGATGATCGGCGAGCTCACGCACTCGGTCACGCTCGGCGTCGAGCAGCTCGGGGTATAGAACGGAAGGAGGATCCAGAGGCGTTCCTGAATAATCGTGTTGTGTTGTTGCGGGTGGGGTATTGGCTTGTGATTGCCACGGTGCGCTTGCTTCTGTCTCTGCAAAGGTGGAGATGGAGATGTAGAAGGCACCGGATTACTGAAAATTGATGGATTGAAAACAGAAACGATTGAAATGGAAGGAAGACAGAAGAATGTCGTTTCTTCCTTGATACCAATGTTTTCTGATCTTTATCTAAACAAATTCCACAATGTTTTCTGATGTCAAGATTAGTGCATTTCATGGAGATTACTACTATGTGATGGGTCATGGGAGCATAACGCTAGTGAGATCAGGCCCTCGAATCTTTCATGTGAGCAAAGAATACAAGCTGTTATCTCTCTGTATAAAAGCCTCAGCTAAAAAATGGTCATCTGAGCTTGATTCTGAGAAAATGGCATAGGGATCAGCTGTGCATTCCTGAACACTGGTTTCTTTCGTCTAAGTGTCCAAAAGACCAAAACCATGTGCTCTTCTTCCATTTGTCTTGGGCTCTTGGCCCAACTGCCCACTGATTTTGGCGCGCAAAGCTTCAGCTTTGCAAGAAAATCTCTGCTGCTCAGGTCTGAATATCTTCAAGCCCATGGATTTGGGTTCTGGTGACTCTACCAAAATTCAGTTTCTATTGTTCATGCAACAATTTAGTTTGAAGACAAGACTAAAGTCTTCTTTGTCGATTATCGTCTCTCTCCGATGTTTCAGGGAAATCTGGCGAGATGTCCATGTTAGATTAGTAAACGTGCCTTGCACGCTTGTACCTAATGCGGCCCATGCGCATCAGGGCAGGCAGAGGCGCAGAGCCCAGAGCGGTAGAGCCAGAGCCTGAGGCCGCACGCTGTGACGCACTGACGCTGGTAATACTAATTCAGTAACTAATCCCCGTCTTCCCATTCAGGCATTCTCACTTCTAATTTCGAATTTAATGTTGAACTCTTCCAGATCTATAGTAGCAATTAAATGATTCAAAATTATAATTGATTATGTGTGTCAAACCGTTGTCCGAACTCTGAAATGCAGAAAAAAACACAGCCACCGAGGTGTTCATTTGCACCCGAGTTGCTGCAATGCCTCTTCTCATTTGTATTTTCGAGTTTCCACTAGACCCCGATGGGAATCTGATGACAATACTGTTTTCCTTACAACTCACAAGTACATTATTGGATTCAGATAGGCAGAATCTCGCAACTTATTATGATCAAGGTTTCAGCTACAACAGCAAACCAGTTAACTCTGCATTTCACAGTATGCAAACTAATCTCAAATACGAAAGAAGCATTAACAAAATTCACAACAGGAACAAACAAACAGGTTGGCAGACTAAGGAAAAAGTAGGCAAAATGTAGCAAGACTTCGCTGCAGCTGCAGAAGGGAACGAAGAGAATAGACACGTCACTGGGCAGCACACAGCTCTGTCGCTGATGCAGACTTGGTGTAATCCTTTTTTATTTTCTTCAGTGCCACCACAACATCGCTCATCGATAACCTTTGGTCAGGTGAGTCACTTGAGCAGAGCAAACCCAACACAAATATTGGTGGTAGTAAGTGCTTCAGGTCGGGGGCAGAAGAGGAAGCTTCTTGGAGGATCTGTTCGTCCAGAACATGGAAAATCTCTGATGGAAAGGCTTGGTGAACCCACTGCCTGATGCTCAGATCCCCAACGAACATGGGATGTGTGGGTCTCTTTCCAGTGAATACTTCAAGAAGTATGATTCCAAAGCTGAACACATCGCTGTTGCGGGATGCCTTTCCAAATGATCCATACTCTGATAGCTCAATAAATTCAGATAACAAGAAGTTAGCACGATTAATCAACCGAATGAGTATATACGATCAAAGATATAGTTATAGCAAAACAGCATACAAGTGGTAGTACCTGGTGCCATGTACCCAAGTGTTCCAGGCATGCTAGCAGTAGTCATTGACTTGTCCTCACCCAATAGCAACTTTGCAATTCCAAAGTCTGCCACGTGTGCCGTCATGTCGCTGTCAAGCAGCACATTGCTAGGCTTCAAGTCACAGTGCAGGACGACCTCGTAATGCTCATGGTGAAGATAGTCCATTGCCATGGACACATCAAGCATGATCTCCAACCTTTTAAGGAACCCCAAGTTCCTTCTAACTTCAGAGTGTAGGATCTTCTCTAAGCTACCATTGGGCATGTACTGGAGCACGAGCGCTCTGAAGTCCAGGTTGGAGCAGGTGTTTAGTACCCTTATCAGGTTGCCGTGCCGAGCCATGCGAAGCACACGACACTCCGCATCGAAGCTCCTGATGGCAAACACAAAGCAGAGTAGACCCAAATGCTACGGCCGCAGCAAGGATTACATATTTCAAGAAGCGCCTAATATTCGTGTGAGACTTTTCATGACGACTGTTGAGACTAGCGGTCTCAGACAGAGTGGAGGAGGTGGTGACCTCCGTCCGCCGGGCAATGCCTTCAGGCGGAGGTTCGGGAAACAGGCGCAACAAACGGGCGTGTAAGGGAACGGCACACAGAACTAGGGTTTCATTCATTCATCATCCAACCCCCCACACTGTTATAAGTGTTCCCTATTTATAGGACCCAACTACCTCTTGACAGGATTTATTACAATGCCCCTCAACTGCTACAGTACATTCCTGGAATATTCCGCCACCGGTATCTCGTCCGCGGGGCAATCTCGCCACACCGTCTTCAAGTAATGGGCCTCCATAGGCGGGCGGCCCACCGTGCCTCGGTCTTCGGCCCAGAGGCCTGGGTTCCCGACGCTGGCCTCCGTCTTCAGGGGCGCGCCGTTGCCTTGGCGGGTCTCCGACCGGACCGGCGGAGACCATGTTGGCGCGCTCGCGCGGACCACGGGCGCCTGCGCTTAGGTACCTGTACACACTTAGGCAAGATTGTTTGTTTGATTAGTTCAGGGGTAGGGCGGCCTCCGCCCTCATCGCCGGAGACGCCCGTCAGCCAAAGCGGGGCGGCGTCCGCCTGAGCGGTCGGAGATGTCTGTGCCTGGCCCGGGCGGAATCCGCGACAAGCTCGCTGAGCCTCGTGCAGCGCCCTACGAGCATAGCCAGAAAAGTTCCTTTAGTCAGCGCCAGATCTTTGCCCTAAGACGGTCGAAGACGCCTTGGCGACACCTCGCCGTCGGAGGCCTTCGCCACCCGCCGAGGCCGTGTTACAACAACGACATGGCAAAAATCCGAGGCGTGGAGCGTCACATAGCCCAGCATTCCCAATCAAAGATTGGATAGTGATATTTGAGAATATACCTCTCTCTGGTATCCTGCCTTCTAGCTTATTAAAGGAGAGATTCAGAGTTGTTAAGAATGTGAAGTTAGCAAAGAACATGGGAATGGTGCCAGAGAGATTATTTGAGGAGAGATCTAACGCTTGTAGGCTAGTAAGCTCTTGAAACGAGTCTGGGATAGAGTTTTCGAACGAGTTGTGTGACAGATTTAGGTTAGTGAGCATCCTAGGTTGTCCAAACGATTCTGGGATGCTTCCACGCAAAAAATTGGAAGACAGGTCCACTGTACCCACTTGTTTTAACCCACCTACATCACCGGGTAATTCACCTGTAAAGAAGTTATGAGAAAGATCTAGCTCGATAACCTTCTCAAGGCTAAAAAGGCTTGCCGGTATTGTTGAACCCAACTGGTTCTGGGAGAAGTTGATGTGTTCTAGCCAGCTAAGATTGCCAATGCTATCCGGTACAGAGCCTAAGAATTTGTTTCCTTGGAGAAAGAATTGCTGTAGGCTTTTGAGTGTACCGATTTCTGCTGGGATATGGCCTGACAAGTGATTGCTTGAGACATCAATGAATGCTAGATTTTGCATCACTACGATAGACTCTGGGATTGGCCCTGTGAGCAGGTTACCGGAGAGTCCTATACTTTCAAGGCTACTTAAGTTTGACAGTGTCGATGGAAGCCTGCCTGTTAACTTGTTGTAACCTGCCGTAAAGCGATATAACTTTGTAGACAGGTTTCCCACGAGGTCTGGGAATCCCCCGGCGAAGGAGTTATCAGATATGTCAAGGATCTGGAGTTTCCTACAGTTGGAAAGGGAGGACAGCAAGTCGGTTAGATTCCCCTCTAAATTATTGTCCGTCAGAGGTAGACATCGCAGAGCTGGGATGTTCCCAAGTGTTGGTGGCACTGAGCCAGACAGCTGATTCATTTGCAAATTCAGGAAAGACAGTTGAGATAAATTCCCAAGAGAGCTTGGAATTGGGCCAGTCAGCTGACTTGAAGCAAGCTGCAGCGCAGTAAGCTGGGAGAGATTGGCAATAACAGATGGAACAGAGCCAACCAAGTAGTTTGCACCCAATGACAGATAGGTGAGGCGTGGGAGCTGAGCCAACCAAGGTGTTGTTGGCATGCTGCAAGCCCTAGCGGAACCCGGCCTGCGAAGTTGTTCCAGCTGAGGTCAAGCCACTCCAGCATCGGAAGGATGAAACTGCCGTTGCTCGGAATCACACCACTGAGATTGTTATCGTAGAGTGCAATAGCTCGCATCCTCGACATGTTGTAGATGGCCGGGGGCACCGTGCCGCCAAGCTGGTTGTGATTCAGGTTCAAGTACTCAAGCATGGGCAAGGAACCCACACCGTGTGGTATGGGACCCGACAGGCTGTTGTTTATCATGTCGATGTACCGCAGGGAAGGCGTGTTGTTGAACAGACATGGTGGTATGTGGCCACTCAACTGGTTCGTTTCGAGAGAAACGCTCTGAAGGCTGCGCATGTTGTGCAGCAGCCCCGGTGGGATCTCCCCCGAGAGGCTGTTGTTGCCTAGGCCAAAAAGTGCGAGCCCTGTGAGGTTTCCTATGCTGCTAGGGATGGCGCCTGAAAGGCTATTCCCGAACAGAGAAAGGACCCTCAGGCGTGCAGGACCTCAACGTGCAGGACCTGTAGGGAGTCGGAACGCGTCTTTTGCAGTAGTAATTAATTTCCCCATCGACCTTCTTTTCGGTCTTCTCATGATGACCTTGCATGATGACACAGGAAAAATACGAGTCATGTGCTATTTGATATTTTGATTGTTCCTGAGGCGGGCGTGATTGGTACGCTGCTTCTACTCGTACGTGGCCTATCGCATGCAGGAACCATGCGTGATTGGTAAGCTGCTTTGCTGCTCCGGCCAGGGCAGCCGCATGCACCAGGCGACGTCGAGGTAGGCTCGCTGGAAAGTGGAAACGCGGTTGCTGGGTTGCGTTTCTTTCGGGCCTGGCTCGTGCGAGCGCGCGCCATGTCCAAACAAACAAGCGACCAAACAAGGGCTCTGTTGATTTTGTATCTATTTATTCAGTCAACTAAACTTGAGGGTCTTGCATATACATAGCCTGTCATAGCTCAGCCTGGCGGGTAGGAATGAGCCAGACTCTCTTTCACCCGGTTCGTTTGAGTCATGATACAGTGTTTTTCTCTTATAATAAAACAGTATCAGTCGATTTATAAACCATAGAAACAATCACGCGAACAGAATAAATCCTCAAACCAACCACGCCCTAGTAGATCACCCACAGCCGAGCGCGGCCATCAATAATGGCGTGCGCAGGAAGACCGATGACGTGCGCTAGATGCCTTCCAGAGAATCCAGCATTGTTTGGCAAATGAGTCCTAAAGGCAATAGAGTAAAGTAGTACAACGCGTTTCTCTTTTGTTTGTTTATTTATTTATATACTGGGTTTGTATCACTTCCCCCTAAAAACCCATTAGCTTTTTTCCTGTTCCTGTTCCTGTTCCTGTTCCTGTTTCACTGTTCAGAAACGCGTTGCTGTCCACGCTTGCCGAACTTTTCTCGCGGTTTCTGTTCACATGCTTTTACAGTTCGCACCTCTGTTTAACGCACAGTTTACAAACGTTTCTCCAAGCTCCGCTGTTCGCTGCGCTGTTGACGCGCTCCACCGTCAGCGCGCCTGCTATCCTAGCAGCTTGTTCGGGAGGCCGTATCGTATCGTGGATTATTTATTACTGGCTGGTTTGGTGTGAGAGAAAAACACTGTTCCTGGCTGGAAATTTACGATCATTTACGAGCAAGCGAACAGACTGCTAGTCTGTATCATCCAAAGAGAGTGCCCTCGTTAGTTTGGCTACTTGTGCTAGACTGCTAAAGAAAGAGTCTGAGACAACAATCTTACTATTACTAACTAAAGGCCTTTTTGATTCGTCTAGTAGTTACTAAATTTAGTAGCTTTTAGTCACTTTAGTAACTTTTTAACCAAACGCTATGACTAAAAGCTACTAAAAGGGCTTTAGTCCTCTCTAGTAACTCTGAAGTTACTAAAAGTGACTAAACCGTTTAGTAGCTACTAAAGTTTAGTAGCTCGAATCAAACACCCCCTAACCCTAACTAGTCCGTCCTCTCGCACGGACTAGACTCTTAGTTATTATTTAATAATTCGGACTAACAAAAATATTTATCTATATATCTAATATTAAAAGCCAAAATTTCTTTTTTTTCCTCGTCTATCTTAACTAACTCCGTAAATGTATAATACAACTCTCATGTTTTATATGCTATGGCCCGTTCGCTTCGCTGAAAAAATAAGCTGAAACACTGTTCCGGCTGATTTGTTGTGAGAGAAAAATATTATTCCGGTTGAAAAGATAAGCCAAAAAATACGGATTATAAGATAAGCGAACAGGACCCACAGCTTGAACACACGTTCTTGAGGTAACCTGAATAGTTAGAAATCCTAATCTAAATAGATCGCTTCGATCTTGAGTAATGTTGAATAGGGAAAAAGATAAAAGTACAAATTAAGTAAATTTTACGCGCTTCTAAAAGTCCTAGACAATTTTTTTTTCGTCCCTGTAACCGTAAGAGGTTTCTTGGTTTCGTCCGTTGTGGAGTATGAGTTGGTATTTGCCGATATATATAAATAAATATAAATCTTTCCAAACCAAAGTCTCGTGGCATCAATGGATCTTCACCGTAGTTTGTTAAGAAGTCTTTACGGCGATGTCGCTGTTGCCGCACGTTGCCTCCGGAGATCTCCGTGTCCACCGTCGCCGCCACGGTGGTTGGCACCGGGACCACACATGCTCAAGGTCGAGGGCTACTCGTGGCTCAAGGCGACGCATCACGGCAAACGACAGCAACATAGAGTCATCTGCGTTCAAGCCTTCAAGCAGGAGGCCACGTCTGGAGACTCCGTTGCTTGTTGGAACCGGTGGTGACCTGAGACCTGTGGGAGTGTATGCTCGTGGTAACGAGTCGGGTCGGCTATAAGCCAGCTTCGAGATCGTGAACTCGGTGGTCACCACCGGTTCCAACATTGCTGTCTCAACGACCAAAGCAAGAATGACGCCGGCTTCGTCTCGCTGTACCTCTGGCGGAGTGACGCCGCCGCCGGGAGCTCGGGACCGCCGTCCACGCTGAGTTGACTCGCTCTGGTGCATAATCACCAGGGTATCACGCTGGTGCGGCGGCCGCGTCGTCGTCGTACGGCGTCTCGGGCACCTTCTCCGGTGAGAGAGCCTGGGGCAGTCCGCGATTCGTCAGCGTGGAGGAGCTGGAGCGGTCCCGGTTCCTCAAGGACGACTGCTTCACCGTCCGGTGCACGGTCACTGTCGTCGAGGACACGCCGTGCGTGAAGGAGGCGGTCGTGCAAGCGCAGGACATGCAGAGGCTGGGATTGCTCTGCAAGCACGACAACCTGTGCAAAAACCACCACGCGACGCCTGCGCAGACCCTTCAGGAAGAGTTTGCTAGGATGTGCCGTTCCATCTTTTCGATACTTTGTGTTTGTCGTCACAACTTTTTTTTGGTTCGTGTACGTTGGGAGAGAAAAAAAGTTATGCGTTTACCAAAATCTTCATGTTTCATGTGCATCAATGTCTAACTATAATCTTTTGTCTACCAAATATTAAATTGTAATTTCTTTGGTACATTACTCTTATCCTATCCATTCGTCCTAGAGGTGATGGTACAGATTTTTTATGCACTGATCTAACCCACTCTCAACAATATATGACTAACACCCATCCCTCACCTAAACTCGAGTCAAACACACACTGGCCACCATGAGCCTAATTCAAATTAATACCTCGCACATGCAGCCACCCGGTCTAGTCTGGTACTCACGTTGTTATTCAACGCTTATCTATACTCCACCTCCTCCTAACAATCTAACTACTCGCATAGTGGAGAGTTTCTTACGTCTTGTTTTTTTTACTTCCTAAACTATGCTCACATCCTCCATCCATGTCTTCTATGTGACCTGAACTCATGACCCCAGCTCATATATGAGCGAGAACAATTCGCATCTAGCGACGATCGATATATAATTCGATTCCAAGATATATTGGATCAAGCCCTCTATGTTTTACATGTGACCTAAACTTATGACCCGTGTTCATACGAGTTAGAACAACTCGTGTCTAGCAATAATATGGAGTCTGATTCCTATGTATATTAGGTTCCATTACAATGCACAGGCACATTTACTAGTTTATATTAAATTACATGTTTTTCTCTCTATTCATTTTCTAGCATATGTTTGATGAAATTTTGTTTAAAAATGCTCACAAGTGTGCGCATATTTATGTTTGCTATCAAGAAGTAAACAAGGAAGAAGCGCTAGGGTATGTATATAAAGTCATGTTCGTGGCATATACACAGGGTGACGTATCAAATACGATCTTGGCCCACTGGACAACTGCTGTGACTACCATAAATATGAAGCATCTAGGGTTTGTTTATGAGAGCTCCACTCGTGCAAAAAGTGAATTTGGATCCGAGATTCAACTGGATCCACCGTGGAGCAGCTCCACTGTATATATGTGATTCACCAAAGTGTTTGGCACAGTTCTACCTTCCTCTCTATCACTTCCACCTAGGCCCCACAGGCCACACGTCAGCTCCAATCTATTCTTTTCTTCTCCCGACGAAAATAGGAGCACTCGCCTCGCTCCCGTTGCCGACCCAGCGCCGGCAAGACTACTTGCAGAAGGTGCCGATGACGAACATGGCGATGCGCGCCAACCCGGCGCGCGGGTACCCGGGGCGGACGTACAGTGCCAGTCCTAGAGGTAGGGCACGAGGTGCGACAGCCGAGGACCCAAGCGAAGGAGGGGTCCAAGCCCAGGTATATAAACTCCAGGTCATATAGTCCATTAGGTCATATAGTCCATTAGACATTAGCAAACTAATGAGAAGAGGGACATAGAACTGGTCAGGCGGCGCAAAAAGATAACATCAACATTTCTTTCCTAGTTTCCTTTCCCCACGACCCTCGGGTAGAGAGGAGACGAGGAGTCACGCTGCACACAACACACTCTAATCGTGAGTTCACGATGTGTGCCTTACACACGCTGCACACAGCACACTCTAGTTTCCTTTCCCCACTTCTTGTACTTTGTACCCATATAGTCATATTTTTCTTTTAATTTAGGTGTTAGAATTTTAGAATGTTACCTAAGAAATATTTGTCATGGGTGAGAAAAAAAATAAATATATTGTTTTTTAATCTACATTGTTCCTCAATAATTATCATATATCTATAAATATATTGCTAAATCTACATTGTTCCTCGATAATTATCAGACATATTAAATTAAAAATATGTTATTGAATTTACTTTCGTTTTGTAAGTAAAATTAGTACCTATATATTATAAGATTTTATACATGGTTAAGAGGAGTCGTTGCGATGAGATCCTTAGAGCAGCCTGCGGACGTACCGGTTCTACACGGGGCCGACGATCCACCCGTTCGGGCATGGGCTCAGCTACACCCAGTTCACCCACACGCTGGCGCACGCGCCGGCGCAGCTCACCACGCGACTCTCCGGTAGCCACGCCGCCGCAGCTCGGGGTATAGCCGTATAGTAGAACGGAAGGAGGATCCAGAGGCGTTCCTGAATAATTGTGTTGTGTTGTTTCGGGGGGTATTGGCTTTGTGATTGCCACGGTGCTTGCTTCTGTCTCTGCAAAGGTGGCGATGGAGATCAGAATTAAAGGCACCAGATTGAAAACGGAAGCGATTGAAATGGAAGGGAGACAGAAGAATGTCGTTTCTTCCTCGATACCAATGTTTTCTGATCCTTATCTGACGTCAAGATCTGTGCATTTCATGGAGATTACTACTATGTGATGGGTCATGGGAGCATAACGCTAGTGAGACCAGGCGCTCGAATCTTTCATATGAGCAAGAATACAAACTGATAGGGGTCTGGCTGATGGTTTTTTTTTTCTGATAAATCAGCTGATGCTGTTTTATTGTGAGAGAAAAATATTATACCATGACTGATAAGTCAAGCTGATAAGACAAGAGAACAGGACGATATGTCTGTGCATCGAAAAGCCTCAGTTTGAATAGGCCAGGTATGCAGCTAAAAAATGGTCATCTTAGCTTGATTCTCAGAAAATGGCATACGGATTTAGCTATGCATTCCTTAACACAGGTTTCTTTCGTCTAGTGGTCCAAAAGGCCAAGCCTGTTCGTTGGTTGGTTTCTTGGCTGATAAGTCCGGCTGATGCTGGTTTATTATGAGAGGAAAACACTGTTGGCTGGCTGATAAGTCCTAGCTGAAACCAACAAGCGAACAGGCTGAAAAAAAAAACATGTACTTTTCCTCCCTTTGTCTTGGGCTCTCGGCCCAACTGCCCACCGATTTTGGTGTGCAAAAAATCTCTGCTGCCTAGTTCTGATGAATATCTTTAGACTGACTCCAACGAAGAGGACCCAAATACGATACCCATTCGGTATTATAGGTCATCTACAGTAAAAAAGGTCACGGACGCAAATATCTCCTCTCCAACAGCCCACCCATTCTCACCGTAGCGACCCCGTACGCGCGCCGCTGAGGCCAAGCGCTGGAGCACCGCGCCCCTGCCTCCGCCGCGGCGACGCCCCTGCCGTCGAGGTCGCGCTGCTCTGCTCCCTCCATCCCTCCCCTTCTTCTTCTCTGCTTCCTCTGCTTTCTCCCCGCCGTGGTGCGCCTGACCGCGCTCCACTGCGGAACCACCTCGCCGTGGGTGGCGCACCGACGCATGCGCCCCAGGCGTGGGAGTCCCCCGGCGCGGGCAGGCCCCGGTTGTGGCCATGGGTGCGGGACGAGGGTGGCCCCCGACGTGGCAACGCACCAGCGAGGGCGCGGGCCATTTCCGGTCAGTCGCCTCGCCCCGCTCAGGCGCCTCGCGCGGGTGAGTCGCGGGGTCAGGCCTGGGAGGGGAGAGGGAGGAGGAGGAGGGGGGGAGGAGGAGGGCGCTGGCGCCTGGGCTTCCTCCGACGCGGAGGCGTGCGCGGGTGGATTTGCGTTGCGAGGAGAGGCAACGCATTTTTGCGTATCGATTGGGCTCATAGGCAAAATGGGTAACGTGTTTGGGTCATCGGTTGGAGGATGTTTTGGATAGGTAAAAGCACTGTGTGGCACGTATTTTGGGTTTGCCTATCCGGGTTGGAGACGGTCTTAAGCCCATGAATTTGGGTTCTGGTGACTCCACCAAAATTCAGTTTCTATTGTTCATGCAACAATTTAGTTTGGAGACAAGACTGAAGTCTTCTTTGTTGAGAGAGAGAAAAAAAGAAGTCTTCTTTGTCGATGATCGGCTCTCTCCGAAGTTTCAGAGAAATCTGGAGAGTTGTCCAAGCGAGACAAAGTCACCTGAGTAGACAATGCCACAATGTTCAGCCTCACAAAAAAAGTCTGAAAAGGTTTTTTCAATCTGTATAGGAGAAAAAAATAACACGAGAAAGCAGAGGAGAATTCATAGAGAAAGCAGAGCATGAGGTGACCTCGAGCACTTGAGAATGCTGTCAAGAGAAATCCTTATTTGACATCGGAAAATAACTAGCTTCCGTTTACGATCCTAGAAATCCCTTTTCTCTTATCACTAGTATGATTTATATTCTAATGTCAAATTTTGTGTAGAGCTTATGTAGAGGCGGGTGAAGAAACCGGCTCTTTAAAAAAAACAATGGCAGGAGCTCTGCCGCTCAATTAAGACAAATAAAGTTTATGTACAAGAAAGGGTAGCCAAATGTGGTGCCAAACACCTCGAAAGGCTAGTCCACCCACGCGACGCGGCACAGTACAACACTACCATGAGTCATTGTTGCCGAGCATGGTTGCAAAGTAGCCAGTAGCTCCGACTTTCCATGGCAGACCACAGACGACCCACCCTACGATGCCAGATAGACGGGCCCGCAACAGGTCATCATAGCCGAGCTCAAGCGCATCGCGAAGAGCAGCGCCGACTTCCTGTCTTGGTCTCCCGCCCCACCTACGGCGTTTGCTGGGCCTCCCAAGCAGACTCCCAATCGTCGAAGAAGGAGAGGTGGGGGGTTCGCCCCGTGTTATCGTTGCCGAGCTACATCCCCCAATGTAGCAGCTCCGACTTCACAATGCAGTTCCCGCCGTCTCACATCGACTGAGTGCTGAGGAGCGAAGAGCGTCCACCGAAAGAGACATCGCGGCCAAGACGAAATTCCAACAGCAACGCCTTCAGGAAGGGTACGACGCCGATAGCGCCGTCGTCGCTCGTACAAGGAATGGATCGGGTTTCCACCCATGGAAGACACTGCTAGACGGGAACACGACGCCCCAACAAGAAAAGCGGCGCCCACATGTGTCACCGTCGCTAAGGCTTTCACCCAAGGTGCCCCCCGGCACAACCGTCTAGCCAAGATACCAGAACCCTAGCCTGCCGCCATCGTCACCGTCGTTGCCCTGCCGTCCCGCAGAAGCCCCTCTAGAGGGGCAGTAGCCGCACAGCTGCGTCGGCCGCTAGCCCCTCCGACCGGGCAACATGCTGGGTCAGACAAACCTTGCCGCCCGCGTCACAGCGCCGCACACCCAAGCCGTCGCCGCTGCCGACCTCTGCCAGGCGCATACCCCACCACCGCGCGCGCCGGATCTAGCCACCAGGATGTCGGACCCAGTGCCCTCCACCGGCGTCGCCACCTCCACCATGGCTACCACCGTGGGCGCCCCCTCCCTGGGGGCGCCGGAACGGCCTCCAGGGCACCGGATCCGCTCGCCCGGGCCCAGGACCCAGCGGCCCCGGCCCACGCCGCAACCGCTGCCATGGCTAAGGAGGAAAGGAGGAAGCGGAGGAGGAAGAAGAAGAAGAGCCCCCCAACGCCTGCACTGGCACTGGCCGGCCGCCGCAGCCGCAGCGGGTGGCCCCGCCGAGCCCCACGCGGCTCGCTGCTGCTCACGCCGCCGCCACTGCCGAGCGTGAGGAAGAGCCCCGCCCTCGACGCCCCTGGCCAACGCAGCCGCCTCCGCACGCATCCCAAGGCACGGCGCCCCCTGCTGTGGACGCACCCTGCAGATCCGGCACCGTTCCCGCCGCCGCCACCGTGGGCGCCGTCCAGCGCCCGCCCCAGGCGCGGCCCGCCGCAGCACCCGCAGATCTGGACGCCGGGGCAAGTGAGCCGCCCTGGGCCGCCGCTGCCGCCGCCGGCGAAGCCCTAAGGCCGGCACAGCACCCAGCAGTGGCCCGCGCCGCCGCACGCCTGGCGAATTGAACCTACGTAGTTTTCATCCCACGTTGGCTTCACATCGCATTTTGATTTCTTCTGCTGGATGGACCGGTCACTTATTAGTGTTCTGCTCCCTTTGTACGTCTGACGACTGCATTGTTAAAAAAAAAAAAATTAGCAGCAACGTGTATGACGTAACACTAGTCTTCGTCAAGTACTTTCCAGTTGTTCAATCATATCAATTGACCATAACAACCACCGCCTGATGCCTGCAAAGTTTCCTCAGAAGAAAGAAGAGCTACTCCTTATCGTGACACTTGCGCACTCCCACACTGTGCAGCCTGGCTTCTCAGGCAAGGCTGGCAAACCTTATCGTGACACTAGTGGAGATTCTAGAGAAATCTCTAACTATTTGGTGAATTTCTAGGATGATTCCGATGCGTAAGCTTTTTCCACAATGGAGATAGATAATTTTTTTTTTAAAAAAGTTGTCGATGAATGATTACAGTCCACTAAATTGATGATCTTTGTATGAACAATAGCCATATTACTGTTTATTTAATGGAGAATTACTGATGGCAGTGGTGGCCAGGGCCCTTTGGCCCCAACTAAGCTCCACCCCTGCTCGTAAGTGTTAACATGGAAATTCTAGAGAAATCTCCAATTACTTAATTAGTAGTAGTATATGACAGTTCGATGTACAGTTGGTGTATTTAACCAGCCCTCCTATATTACGCTCATGTCCGTACATGTACTTGCGCACCATTTTTGATAGGGCTGATAGCTAGCTACCCTCTCTATTTTAAATTATAAATCATTTTAATTTTTTAGGTATATTATTTTGCTATATGTACCAAGTATACATTCACTACGTGAAAAATGGTTTGCAGCAACGGCACAAATTTTTTTGTAGGGGCGGCTGGTGATGGAGCCACACCCCTACAGTGGAGTGCTGGAGACCCACGAGACCAGCCGCCCCTATAAATGGAACAGTAGGGGCGGCTGGTGATACGAGCCGCCCCTACAAATGGGTCGGATTTGTAGGGGCGGCTCACTCACCAGCCGCCCCCGATATTATTATTTGTAGGGGCGGCTGCTGATTGAGCCGCACCTACAAATGTCCTACGTACAGTACCGAGTCATCCCAAAATATCTGCCGCCCTCCTCTCTCTCTCTCCGTCTCGACTCTTCCATCCATCCGCCGCCCCCGTCCTCTCTCTCTCTCGCAACTGCGCTCCGCCCGTGGCCACCTCCTCCCCCGTCGCGACGCCCGTCGTGCTCGTGGTTTGCTCCACTGTTCGTGACCTCGTCAACCATGCGCAAAGAGCGCAGCTCCTTCCCCGTCCGCAACGATGGCGCTCCGGATCTCTGGCCTCCGGATCTCCTCCCCTTGCTCGACGACGGCCCAAATTTGCCCATAGCCGCAGCTCTGAAGGTGGAGCTTGGCTGGCGGACTCTGTGTCCCTCTTCCTAACTCTCCCTCACCCTCTCCCTCTCCCTCTCCCTCACAGATCGATCTTGGTGGGGCTTCTTCCGCAGAGGCAGTGGCGGTGAATCATGGCCGTCGCCTCGGTGGCCTCCTCCGCGCAATCCGGCGAGATCCGGCTGCAGGGGCTCCACCGACGGGCACGTCCATGTGCGGATCCGACCAGGTCCGGCTGCAGGGGCTCCTTCTTTTTTCTCTTTCTTCTCCAGCTCCTCTCTCTCCTCCCCTCCCTTTTCCCAGACCTCTCACCGCGTCGCCGTGCTACATGCACTTCATCGCCCCCCTCCGCCAGTCTTCATCGCCGTGCTCCGTCGTCTCCACAGTTCTTGCCTTACTCCGTCAGTCCCGTGCTTTTCCGCAAGCTCTTCCGTCTGGATCTATCACTTCTCCCCATCTTTACCTCTCTTCCGTCATCTCTCTATTCCAGAAGCTCTTCCCATGGATGAAGATGACAACGGTTTTCCATGAGCTCTCATCTCTCCTCATCTTTACTCTCTTCAGCCATCTGCTGCTTTTAGTAAACTATTATTTATTGGATCTGGATGCTGCTATGAGTTCATACGTCTGGTGCTTTTGGTTAGTTTTTTAGATCTGGTCAATGTGTTTGATGGATGCACTTGGCCTGTCGTTAGTTCATCCCTATGCTTCCTTTTTAGATAATATAAGCACCGACTCTTGTGCCCCATGTAGTTTTTGGTTTTCTTTTGATAATAAGGTTCTTATAAGATATGCTTGTTTTATGCCTGTTCTTAGATGTTTTGGATCTACTGCCGGTGGTTCTTTTTTCATTATAAAATGTGGCAGTGTGATTGTTGCTTTTTAGTTATTATATTCGAAGCTGCAAGCGGATTGTTTTTTTATTAGTCTTTAGAACTTTACTCTAGATGTGCCACGAACCAGATTTCTTCTTGTACGATCCTATTCACGAGCTTAATTGAGAAGAAAAAAAAGATCTGACGACTCAAGCTTTCATGGTGCCATGTTTTCCAGCGTGCTGTGTGTCTGGAGAAGGATGATGCCATGGTCTGAAAAAATAATAGCTACACATGGTCTGAAATCACGGAATGCTGCAGCATTTCAGGACATCATACTATGAGCTCTTATTCAATTGCTTGCAAATGGTTCTCTCAAAGGCCTGCTGTATTGGGTGAATTAGAGTTTTATGTGTACTTATTTTTGTCTTCTAAATAACTATTCTATTACACAGATATCATGTCATGATGTTGGTACTGGAGCTAGCCCAATCAGCTCCATCAAACATGCTGGGGGTCCTTGGGAACTTGGTCTTACAGAAACAAATCAGGTTTCCTACATTTTTTTTGCTGTAACGGTTTTTCCATGAAATTATTTTCTGTTTTGTAATGCTAGTTAACTTCCTCCAGACACTTATACAAAATGGATTGAGAGAGAGGGTAGTACTTAGGGTGGATGGTGGATTCAGGAGTGGTCAAGATGTTCTTATGGCTGCTGCTATGGGGGCTGATGAATATGGCTTTGGTTAACTACTTCCTCTTTGTTGCCGAGGAGGTATGTCATGATTCTCATTACTGATGCTATTTGTCTTAGCCTTGTTCCTTGATTGTTGCAAGACCTGCCTATTTTTTAGGGATAATTGTAACTTTTGAAAATTGGTTAATTCATTTAGGTTCGAGCTGCATTAGCTCAGTTGGGTTATGAGAAGCTGGATGACATCATTGGGCGAACAGATTTGCTTAAACCAAAGCATGTCTTGTTGGTGAAAACACAGCACATCGATCTTGGATACCTCTTATCAGTATGTATTAGCAGCCATTATTATTTGAAGCATTAGCATATCTTCCATGTGCTTTCTATTTAAATCAATGGTTTTTACATCAGAATGCTGGATTGCCCGAATGGAGCAGCTCCTAGATTAGGAGCCAGGACGTCCACACTAATGGCCCTGTTCTTGATGAGACAATCCTTGCAGCCTGAGGTAGTGTTTTTGATAAGTTCTCTTAGTTACATGGACTAACTTGACTAATGGCTGTCCACTAAACCTGATTTTCCAGTATCATCAATCAAAGCAACTCATCATTCCATGTTCATGAAACTAGAACTGTATTTATGGTCCATGCACAGCCTTAACCTGTCTAAAATGAAGTGCGGTTGCTAGGAACCCAAGTTTTATCTGCTTGGAGCACTATTATTTATATTATCTAATTTGCAGATAGCTGATGCGATTGAGAATGAGAAGGAAGTTTCCAAGGCGTTTCAAATCTATAATGTCAATAGAGCTGTCTGTGGTCGGGTAGCAGGTGTGTCTGGAGAAGAATAAGAGCTCATAGTATTATTTTTTCCTGATGTGTAGCTATTAGATCTAGTTGAGTACTTGACTACATTCATTTTTAGTCTTCGCAAAGCATCTGAAAACTTGTCTCAGATTTGCTTATCAAGCCTGACCAACGCCCATCCTACATGTACAAGTTCAGACATAGATAAGTCATGATGGAGTTGTGCATGAAAAATATATGTTCTGGTCGAATTTGAATTGTAAATTTAAATTTTTTTGGCGGAAAAATGATTTGTAGGGGCGGTTGGTACTGTAGCCGCATCTACAAATCGATTTGTAGAGACGGCTGGTGTTCCCAGACCGCCCCTATAAATCGATTTGTAGGGACGACTACAGTACCAGCCGCCCCTACAAATCGATTTGTAGGAGCGGTCTGGAAACCGCCCTTACAAATGCATGATTTGTAGAGACGGTTTGGTAGGGGCGGCTGGCCGAACCGCCCCTACAAATGCTTATTAGCCGCCCCTAAAAACCATATCTGACGTAGTGATTATGTCTAAAATATATTAAAAACAATATATTTAAAAGAGCTAAAAAGATTTATAATTTGAAACGAAACCACGGCCAGAGTAGGTCCCAACTCCCATGCATGGTTGTTCTTTCGGCAGATTGCATTATTCTATATTTCCTGTGTGCCTTTTGAATTGGAAAAATGTGCAGAGCTACTGAGGTAGACTGAGCAACGTTTCTAGCACGCATGCACGACTCGCCTTTCCGGTCTCGATCTATGTGTGAAAAAGTGAAACAACACTTCCTAACAATGCTTTGAGAATAGACTGAACCAACGACCACGCCCATGAGCAAATCAAAGAAAGCGACCAGAGTGCTTCATACGTTTTAAAATTCATTCAAATAAAGCACGTAGTCATCACTATATATACACACATAAACATAAACCCAACTCGATCTCCACCACCACAGCATATCCCAATGCATGCAACCAGCCCTAGCAACAAAATACACGTATAGTAAATCCTAAACACTACGATGGCGATCCTCCACACAAATTTATTGAAGTTGCTATGCACACTAACAATAAGGCTAGTAACAATTCTCTTGTTGCTCGTCGTCGTTCTGCACGCGGGCGGCACCGCGGAGCATCACGGCGGTCAGCTGTCGTCGTCGTCTCTAAGGTCCCAGAAAGAAGCCCTCCTCCGGTGGAAGTCGACCCTGCAGCAAAGCAGCAGCAGGGCGCCCGCACTGGACTCATGGCAGCCAGGTTCTAGCCCGTGCAACGGCAACTGGACGGGCATCGCCTGCAGCGTCGTCCACGTCCACCGTGGCCACCGCCGGCGCCGCGCACCCCTGGCAGCGGTCACCAGCATGTCGTTGCCAGAGGCCGGCATCAGTGGAAGCCTCGGTGAGCTCAACTTCTCCGCCCTCCCGTTCCTCCGGTTCATCAACCTCAGCTACAACAGCCTCGCCGGAGGAATCCCCCCAGCCATCACGTCGCTAACCACACTTTCCTACCTCGACCTCACTAGCAACTCGCTCCACGGACAGATACCACCGGAGATCGGTCGCATGGGACGCCTCCGGCTGCTGTGGCTCGCCCTCAACAACCTCACAGGCTACATCCCCGCGTCCCTCGGGAACCTGACCATGCTGACTGACCTCAGCGTCCTCCAAAACATGCTGGTCGGGACCATCCCGGACGAGCTCGGGAAGCTCACGCACCTAGAGGCCATGGAGCTCAGCGGCACCTTGTTGAGCGGCGCAATACCAGATAGCATAGGCAACCTGACCAGACTACGCCTCCTGCACCTCTACGAAAACCAGCTGTCACGGCCCATTCCATCCTCTCTAGGCAACCTCCTCAACCTTGTTGATCTTGAGCTCACCGGGAATCGCTTGAGCGGCGGAATTCCAGTCTCGCTGGCAAATCTCACTCAGCTCCAGTTGCTTTACCTCTCCGTCAATCAGCTCACAGGTCCAATCCCCCAGCAGGTAGGGTTGATGGAAAACCTAAGCCAGCTATCTCTATATACAAACCGGCTAGGAGGCCCGATTCCGCCTAGCTTGGGGAATGCAACCTGGCTAAACTACATTAATCTCTGCGATAACCAGTTTGTGGGGCCCATCCCTAGTGAGATTGGCTATTTGACGGGTCTCACTGACTTGTATCTATGCCAAAACCTCATTTCAGGCTCAATTCCTGCTAGCCTTGCCAACATCACGGGCATGAGAGAGCTACTTCTCTTCTACAACAAGCTGTCAGGTCCGCTGCCTCGAGAATTTTATCCTATCCTCACCCAGTTGGATGTGATCAATCTGAGCAACAACTCCCTCTCGGGCGAATTGCCATCTGATGTGTGCAAAGGGGGGAATAATCTCTGGGAGTTCATCGTCGCCTCTAACATGTTCACTGTCCCTATCCACTACCGGAATCGCAAGCTTTGCCGAGTGCCAATCACAACGGGAAACAGGGGCTTTGCCGAGTGTTTCCTACTTTGCCGAGTGCCAAATGTCGGGCACTCGGCAAAGATATACTTTGCCGAGTGCCGCACTCGGCAAAGACAAACACTCGGCATATCCTTCTTTGCCGAGTGCCAGGCACTCGGCAAAGGATAGCACTCGGCAAAACCTCCCTTTGCCGACTGTCGGGCTCTTGGCAAAGCTAAACACTTGGCAAAGGCTAACCGAGGTGACGGCGGCCACCCACCATTAGGCTTTGCCGAGTGGTCGCCGTCAGACACTCGGCAACGAATTTTTTAAATTTTTTAAATTTTTTTGTTTATTTTCTTTGCCGAGTGCCCTGGCTCTGGCACTCGGAAAAGGTTTTTATTTTTATTTTGTTTATTTTCTTTGCCGAGTGCCCTATCTCTAGCACTCGGCAAAGATTTTTAAAATTTTTTGTTTATTTTCTTTGCCGAGTGCCCTGGCTCTGGCACTCGGCAAAGGTTTTTAAAGACCCCCTTTGCCGAGTGCCAGGTCTGGCACTCGACAAAGGGGGTCTTTGCCGAGTGCCCTGTCTCTGGCACTCGGCAAAGAAAATAAACAAAAAATTAAAAAAACCTTTGTCGAGTGCCAGAGACAGGACACTCGGCAAAGAAAATAAACAAAAAAAAAAAATAAAAACCTTTGCCGAGTGCCAGAGCCTGGGCACTCGGCAAATAAAATAAACAAAAAATTAAAAAAATCTTTGCCGAGTGCTAGAGACAGGGCACTCGGCAAATAAAATAAACAAAAAAATAAAATAAAAACCTTTGCCGAGTGCCTGCCCGTGACACTCGGCAAAGGACCTAACATCAAAATGGGCCGCGGCCGGCCCACGCCGGCCAAACCCTACGCGCCGCCGCCACCGCCGCACCCGCGCCCGCGCCGCTCACGCGCGCTGCACGGCGCCCCGCCCCGCGCTGCCGCGCCGCCCGCGCGCGCTGCTCCGGCGGCCCGCCCCGCGCTGCCTCACTGCCTGCGCGTGCCCACGCCGCCCGCGCGCTGCCCCGCCGGCCCGCCCCGCGTTGCCGCTGCACGCGCGCTGCCCCAGCGTCCCACCCCGCGCCGCCGCTGCACGCGCGCGCTACCCCGACGCCGGCATCAAGCCTCGCCCCGGCCCTCCCCGCCGCCGATTTGCGTCGCGCCGCGTCTGGCCCCGCTTCCCGCCGCCGCAACCGGCGAAGAGCGCCGCACCCGGCCCTGCCGGCCGCTGCCCCGCCGCTCCCCGCCCCGCCACGCCCCACCGAACGACCGGTGCAGAAGGAGGAAGAAGGGGGAGAGGAAGGAGGAAGGAGAGGATGGAGGAAGGAGGTTGCCTTCCCGTTCCATTCCCGGCGCCATCTTCCCCGTGTTCCCATCTCGTCGACGCCTCTGTCGCCAAGGTATAATGATGTGGCATTGTGATTGTCGGCCTTCGAGCCGTTGTGATTGTCGGCCTTCGAGCCGTTGTGATTGTCGGCCTTCGTGCCGTTGTTTTTTGCAGGTTTTGGAAACCTCCCCGTGCAGGGGAGGTGCTGCCAAAATTTAGAATTGACCAAAATATATTTGTTTTTCATGCAGGTGAAGGAACTGTCTGAGCGGAGCCAGAGCACCTTGGCTACACCGATCGTCTTCCTCGGCATTGCGGGTCTGTCTGCACCGCGTCGCCTCGCCACTACACCGACTCGCCACCGCCCCGCTAGCCTGACTCCACCGACACCCTAGGTATAACCCCTCTTTTGCATACCTTGGTCGTAGATCGTGTAACCAAGTTAGGCGTCTCCCATCCGAAAGAGATACGGTTGGTGGTATGCATATCTTTGCATATCTACGGCCGTATCTTTTTTAGATTGTCCACATTATTTGGACAGCCCGCAGATGCGTAGATGAGTTTAGTTTCCATGGTCCGCTCTGATCCGAGATAGGGTTTCGACATTACCTCCCTGTTGTTCTCCGGATACACACTCTCCCTGCCAGGACGTGTATCGGGAGAACAACGGGGAGGTGCTGCCGAAATTATGTCTAGGATAGGAGCAGACCATGGTAACTAACCTCATCTATGCATCCGCGGGTGAGATTAGGACCTATCCTCACCTATTAGACAGTATGAAAGTCCTGTAGATGTAGTTGATGGTTGCATTACTCGCTGGCATTTTAGAGGATGGATGACCGTCAGTGGATGTACATGGGCTGGAAAAGATACATGGAGTACATAGATGAATGGTTTCGCAAGACCGAGGCTTTTTTGAACAAGGCATTTGGCAAGGCTTCGTCATCACATCTGCTAGAGCCGTGTCCCTGCTCCAAATGTGCAAACAGGAGAAGGATAAACAGGGTCAACATGGGTAAACATCTTGTGAAGAATGGATATATGCCAGGCTACACCCGGTGGATCTACCATGGTGAAGACCATCGTACGAGAGAGGAGGTGGTGAGACCACGCGTCGAAGCTTTTGATGATGATGCCGGTGTATTATATGCCGGTGTATTCAACCAGATTCCGTCTACCCAGGAAAAGATGTCTATATTGTGGCTCAACAGACCTACCAGGTGTATTATATGCCATACGCGTGCCAAGATGAAGAGCTTAAGGGTTGGGCTATTGTGCACAAGGTACCACCACATGGTAAACTACCTGCCCCAAACGATGAAGATTACAACTTCAATCCAAGCACATATGAGGAAGAGTTCTTTCAAGAAGAGGGGCCACAAGGAAGCTTTGTGATAGACTTAACCGAAGCGATAGAAATGGAAGTAGACAATGAAATGGTTGATGATGAGGATGCTGGAGATGAGGTCCAAAATGTGGATGACCTACAAATGCTTGAGCGATTACGTTTAGGCAATGGCAATGAAGACAACATTCCTCCTTCAATTAGTGTTGATGACTTGGACAATGTTAATAGCGATGATGAGACCTATGATCCAGCTAATCCCAATAATGATGATTATTTCTAATAAATGTAATACTAAAGTTGATTATCATTTTGCATCTATTTCTAATTAAGTGTTTTTTAAGCATGAATATTATTTCTAATACATGCAATACTTTTATTTTTTTTCAGGTGATTCAACAAAGATGGCGGGTGGGCGTCACAGGCCCGTCAGGTTGCTCTACCAAGCGGGGGAGGAGGCCGAGGGGTCAGACGCGAGGAGGAGGAGGAACCCGAGGAGCAGGAGGCCCCTGGCATGTCTACAGGCGTCGGAGGAGGCGGAGCCGGTGACGCCCGTGGAGAGGGCGCATGAGGAGGAGGAGCAGGAGGAGGAGGAGGTTTCGCAGACGCCCCCCGAGGGCGACGAGGAGGAGGCGCCCTTCGACGAGGAGGAGGCGTTGGCGGGAGGCACGGGTTCCTCTTCCTCTGCTCCGAGGGTGTACCTGCGAGGTCCCGCGAGCCTCCCTGCTTTTCCGCTTCCTCACCGCCGCCCAGTGATTCGCCCTGAAGGGCAAAAGTAAGTAAACTTGACATTTTATTTGCCCCTACTTCATATGATAAGTTCAAACAAAGATGAACTACTATTTTTTCTTAATCACATGTGCAGGAACTGGGTGGTTGTGTCCGGTGCTGGTGCACGCGCCCCCAATGGCATCCTGGGTCTTCTGTGCAGGCAACACTACCCCGGCGTCGTCACATACAAGAACAACATGTTGGCGGCCTGTTCGTTTGACCACTACGCCATCGCCGCTGATACGGAGTCGTACCCCAACAAGGCAGCACGGGTCATTGGGGAGTTCTGGGTAAGTCTCCTCGCATAGCATTGCTTCTTTCATTGAACTTTTTCTTTAAAAAATATCCATACAAATATCGTGTTTGTCTGCAGGCTTATTTCAAATGCGAGGAGGGATTTGAGGGCAGGAAGGATCAGGTGGCGACCAAAGCCTACAAAAAGCTCGTCGTCGACATGATTCACGAGGCGAAGATCTAGGTCGTTGTCACCTACTATGGGTCGAAGCTTGGACAGAGGGTCAAAAAGGCCGACGCCAGAACCATGGACCTAACCCGGGAGCAGTACATTGAGGTACATGAGAACATCTAGATTGATTCATTTTGAGAATTAGTAGGTTTAATTAGATCATCTTATGTGTCAATTACCGGATGACATGCAGATGATTCCTTGGTGGTGCGCATCGTATCCCGAGGCGTGGGAGAAGATCGTGGACAACTGGTTTATGGAGGGGTATGCCTCGACGCACAACGCTACAAGGGAACGGCGTTTGGAGATGCAAGGACCAGCACACCATCAAGGCAGCCGCAACCTCGCCAGATACAGAGACGCATGGGTACACGAATTCACACTCGGCAAAGAAAATAAACAAAAAATTAAAAAAACCTTTGCCGAGTGCTAGAGATAGGGCACTCGGCAAAGAAAAAAAAAAATAAAATAAAAACCTTTGCCGAGTGCCAGAGCCAGGGCACTCGGCAAAGGATAGCACTCGGCAAAACCTCCCTTTGCCGAGTGTCGGGCTCTCAGCAAAGCTAAATACTCAGCAAAGGCTAACTGAGGTGACGGCGGCCACCCACCGTTAGGCTTTGCCGAGTGGTCGCCGTCAGACACTCGGCAATGAATTTTTTAAATTTTTTTTAATTTTTTGTTTATTTTCTTTGTCGAGTGCCCTGGCTCTGGCACCCAGCAAAGGTTTTTATTTATTTTTGTTTATTTTCTTTGCCGAGTGCCCTGGCTCTGGCACTCGGCAAAGGTTTTTAAAGACCCCCTTTGCCGAGTGCCCTGTCTCTGGCACTCGGCAAAGAAAATAAACAAAAAATTAAAAAAACCTTTGCCGAGTGCTAGAGACAGGGCACTCGGCAAATAAAATAAACAAAAAATTAAAAAAATCTTTGCCGAGTGTCAGAGACAGGGCACTCGGCAAATAAAATAAACAAAAAATAAAAATAAAAACCTTTGCCGAGTGCCTGCCCGTGACACTCGGCAAAGGACCTGCCCGTGACACTCGGCAAAGGACCTAACATCAAAATGGGCCACAGCCGGCCCACGCCGGCCAAACCCTACGCGCCGCCACCGCCGCCGCACCCACGCCGCCCACGCGCGCTGCCCGGTGCCCCGCCCCGCGCGCGCCCGCGCGCGCTGCTTCGGCGGCCCGCCCCACGCTGCCTCGCCGGCCCGCCCCGCGCCGCCGCTGCACGCGCGCTGCCCCGGCGTCCCGCCCCGCGCCGCCGCTGCACGCGCGCGCTACGCCGACGCCGGCATCAAGCCTCGCCCCGGCCCTCCCCGCCGCCGATTTGCGTCACGCCGCGTCCGGCCCCGCTTCCCGCCGCCGCGACCGGCGAGGAGCGCCACACCCGGCCCTGCCGGCCGCTGCCCCGCCGCTCCCCGCCCCGCCACGCCCCACCGAACGACCGGTGCAGAAGGAGGAAGAAGGGGGAGAGGAAGGAGGAAGGAGAGGAAGGAGGAAGGAGGAAGGAGGTTGCCTTCCCGTTTCGTTCCCGGCACCATCTTCCCCGTGTTCCCATCTCATCGACGCCTCTACCGCCAAGGTATAATGATGTGGCACTGTGATTGTCGGCCTTTGAGCCGTTGTGATTGTCGGCCTTCGAGCCATTGTGATTGTCGGCCTTCGAGCCGTTGTGATTGTCGGCCTTCGTGCCGTTGTTTTTTGTAGGTTTTGGAAACCTCCCCGTGCAGGGGAGGTGCTGCCAAAATTTAGAATTGACCAAAATCTATTTGTTTTTCATGTAGGTGAAGGAACTGTCTGAGCAGAGCCGGAGCGCCTTGGCTACACCGATCGTCTTCCTCGGCGTTGCGGGTCTGCCTGCACCGCGTCGCCTCGCCACTGCACCGACTCGCCACCGCCCCACTAGCCTGACTCCACCGACACCCTAGGTATAACCCCTCTTTTGCGTACCTTGGTCGTAGATCACGTAACCAAGTTAGGCGTCTCCCATTCGAAAGAGATACGGTTGGTGGTATGCATATCTTTGCATATCTACGGCCGTATCCTTTTTAGATTGTCCACGTTATTTGGACAGCCCGTGGATGCGTAGATGAGTTTAGTTTCCATGGTCCGCTCCGATCCAAGACAGGGTTTCGGCATTACCTCCCCGTTGTTCTCCGGATACACACTCTCCCTGCCAGGACGTGTATCGGGAGAACAACGGGGAGGTGCTACCGAAATTATGTCTGGGATAGGAGCAGACTATGGTAACTAACCTCATCTACGCATCCGCAGGTGGGATTAGGACCTATCCTCACCTATTAGACAGTATGAAAGTCCTGTAGATGTAGTTGATGGTTGCATTACTCGCTGGCATTTTAGAGGATGGATGACCGTCAGTGGATGTACACGGGCTGGAAAAGATACATGGAGTACATAGATGAATGGTTTCGCAAGACCGAGGCTTTTTTGAGCAAGGCATTTGGCAAGGCTTCGTCATCACATCTGCTAGAGCCGTGTCCCTGCTCCAAATGTGCAAACAGGAGAAGGATAAACAGGGTCAACATGGGTAAACATCTTGTGAAGAATGGATATATGCCGGGCTACACCCGGTGGATCTACCATGGTGAAGCCCATCGTACGAGAGAGGAGGTGGTGAGACCACGCGTCGAAGCTTTTGATGATGATGCCGGTGTATTATATGCCGGTGTATTCAACCAGATTCCGTCTACCCAGGAAAAGATGTCTATATTGTGGCTCAATAGGCCTACCAGGTGTATTATATGCCATACGCGTGCCAAGACAAAGAGCTTAAGGGTTGGGCTATTGTGCACAAGGTACCACCACATGGTAAACTACCTGCCCCAAATGATGAAGATTACAACATCAATCCAAGCACATATGAGGAAGAGTTCTTTCAAGAAGAGGGGCTACAAGGAAGCTTTGTGATAGACTTAACCGAAGCGATAGAAATGGAAGTAGACAATGAAAGGGTTGATGATGAGGATGCTAGAGATGAGGTCCAAAATGTGGATGACTTACAAATGCTTGAGCGATTACGTTTAGGCAATGGCAATGAAGACAACATTCCTCCTTCAATTAGTGTTGATGACTTGGACAATGTTAATAGCGATGATGAGACCTATGATCCAGCTAATCCCAATAATGACGACTATTTCTAATAAATGTAATACTAAAGTTGATTATCATTTTGCATCTATTTCTAATTAAGTGTTTTTAAGCATGAATATTATTTCTAATACATGCAATACTTTTATTTTTTTCAGGTGATTCAACAAAGATGGCGGGTGGGCGTCATAGACCTGTCAGGTCGCTCTACCAAGCGGGGGAGGAGGCCGAGGGGTCAGATGTGAGGAGGAGGAGGAACCCGAGGAGCAGGAGGCCCCCAGCACGTCTACAAGTGTCGGAGGAGGCGGAGGTGGTGACGCCCGTGGAGAGGGCGCACGAGGAGGAGCAGGAGGAGGAGGAGGTTTCGCAGACGCCCCCCGAGGGCGACGAGGAGGAGGCGCCCTTCAACAAGCAGGAGGCATTGGCAGGAGGCACGGGTTCCTCCTCCTCTGCTTCGAGGGTGTACCTGCGAGGTCCCGCGAGCCTCCCTGCTTTTCCGCTTCCTCACCGCCGCCCAGTGATTCGCCCTGAAGGGCAAAAGTAAGTAAACTTGACATTTTATTTGCCCCTACTTCATATGATAAGTTCAAACAAAGATGAACTACTATTTTTTCTTAATCACATGTGCAGGAACTGGGTGGTTGTGTCCGGTGCTGGTGCACGTGCCCCCAATGGCATCCTGGGTCTTCTGTGCAGGCAACACTACCCCGGCGTCGTCACGTACAAGAACAACACGTTGGCGGCCTGTTCGTTTGACCACTATGCCATCGCCGCTGATACAGAGTCGTACCCCAACAAGGCAGCATGGGTCATTGGGGAGTTCTGGGTAAGTCTCCTCGCATAGCATTGCTTCTTTCATTGAACTTTTTCTTTAAAAAATATCCATACAAATATCGTGTTTGTCTGCAGGCTTATTTCAAATGCGAGGAGGGATTTGAGGGCAGGAAGGATCAGGTGGCGACCAAAGCCTACAAAAAGCTCGTCGTCGACATGATTCACGAGGCGAAGATCTAGGCCGTTGTCACCTACTATGGGTCGAAGCTTGGACAGAGGGTCAAAAAGGCCGACGCCAGAACCATGGACCTAACCTGGGAGCAGTACATTGAGGTACATGAGAACATCCAGATTGATTTGTTTTGAGAATTAGTAGGTTTAATTAGATCATCTTATATGTCAATTACCGGATGACATGCAGATGATTCCTTGGTGGTGCGCATCGTATCCCGAGGCGTGGGAGAAGATCGTGGACAACTGGTTTATGGAGGGGTATGCCTCGATGCACAACGCTGCAAGGGAACGGCGTTTGGAGATGCAAGGACCAGCACACCATCAAGGCAGCCGCAACCTCGCCGGATACAGAGACGCATGGGTACACGAATTCATTTATCTATTCTGATGCTCAATTATGACTGATTTCTAATCTTCTTGATGTCTTTCTCGTAGAGGGTGGCACATCAAGGGCAGAAGTGCTCGGACTTCTAGGCATGGTGCATGTCCCATAAGGGAAAGGCGACGTTCGACGTCTCCTTCAGCCTGTAGGATGGGTCCCAGGAGTACACGAACCCGAGCGTCCACACCCGCATCAGCGAGTACACATCGGCGGCAAGGTCAGTCCTTGGCCAGACTTCGACCCGTGCACGCAGGAGATTGATACGGAGCTCGTCATGAGGTTGGGAGGAGGGAAGAAGCACGGCCACATGTGGATTGCCGATGGCACAATCGACTCGACCGCTGTCCCTGATCTCTCCACGACCCGAGCCCATAGCACGAGCGAGAGCCTGGCCATACGCACACGGCCGACCGTTGCACAGCAGTGGGTCGACGTCCTCGAGGTAATTTCAGTTTGACTCGTCGTATATTGACTTTTACACACCATAATTAGCTATGCATTACTGAAACATTAGAGTGAAATGTTGTAGGCCCGGCTCGAAGAAGAAGCTCGGCAGCGTCAAGAGCTACAGGTGCAGCTGATGTCCCAGCGTCAGAACTATGAGAGTAGGTTGACAGGCATCACGGAAACCTTTGAGACTCGGTTGTCGAGCATCACGGCCTTTCTTCAAAGCCTTGGGCAACATACGGGTCTTGCTGTGCCACCTGAGCTGCTCGCTCCACCACCTCCACCTGCAGCCTCACCCTAGGATGGACCTACACCTGTGAGTATGAAAGTTAATTGCAGTCTCTTACATGCAAGTCATTTCTAATTAGCTAGCCAAGTACATATCTAACACATAGAATATATACTCCTTTGTGCAGCCTCAGTCGGCGCCTCAGCCGGCGCCTCAGTCGGCGCCTCAGCCGGCGCCTCAGTCGGCGCCTCAGCCGGCGTCTCAGTCGGCGGGTTCCAATAATCCGCCTAATCCTCAGGATCCGTATCGGTCACTGCCCGATCAAAGGCGTATTTGGTAATGAGTTTGAACTTGTCCATGTTCATGGAATTGTGGTAATAAACTGGATGTTAGATGATGAACAACTTTTGAACTTGTCAATTTCGATGTGATATATTCAGACACTTATGTTTGTGACTTCTAAATGGTGTTTGTGATATGTAAGTGATGAATGTGTGATGAATGTCATGGATTTGAAGAATGTGATGAATATCTGTGAAATTTTCTGTTTGAATGTGTGATGGAAGTGTTGGAATGTATAAACAAGAAAAAAATAGGCAATTATAGACGCTTTGCCAAGTGTCACACTCGGCAAAGGCCTCTTTGCCGAGTGCAATGACCACTGCACTCGGCAAAGCTGGCAAAAACTGGAGGGAAACATCAGCTTTCCTAGATTTGCCGAGTGTAATTGCAAGGACACTCGGCAAAGCTGGGCTCTTTGCCGAGTGTCAGGCCACGGTACTCGGCAAAGGGAAGGGGTTTGCCGAGTGCCGTGGCCTGACACACGGCAAAGAGACTTTTTTTTTAAAAAATAAAAAATTCTTTGCCAAGAGCCGACACTCGGCAAACAATTTCGGGAAAAAATTATATAAATTCTTTGTCGAGTGTCGTCCTTGAGACACTCGACAAAGCAACCGCCATGATAGCGCCCCGTTAACGGCTACTTTTCTTTGCCGAGTGTCCGGTCGACACTCGGCAAAGGCTTTGCCGAGTGCCCGACAAATGACACTCGGCAAAGAAGGCTTTGTCGACATTTTTTTCTCCGAGTGGTCTATGCCGAGTGCAGCGCTCGGCAAAGCCTTTGCCGAGTGTTTTTAGGCCTTTGCCGAGTGCCGTAGGCACTCGGCAAAGTTCCTGTTTCCCATTGTGAATAACTTTGCCGAGTTTTTTTTTTATCTCGGGCACTCGGTAAAGGCTGTCTTTGCCGAGTGCCCAAACTCGAACACTCGACAACGACACGACCCTCGACAAAGTTGGTCTTTGCCGAGTGCTCAGTTTCAGCACTCGGTAAAGACGTCCTCTTTGCCGAGTGCTCAGACATACCACTTGGCAAAGACTTTCTTTGCCGAGTGTCAACGTCTCACACTCGGCAAATTTTGGCCCGCCGTTAAACTAGCCTGCCGCCATCAGCTCTTTGCCGAGTGTACAAATGCAACACTCGGCAAAGAGTGTCTTTGCCGAGTGTCCAAAGCAGACACTCGGCAAAGTATAATTTTTTTTGACTCCTGCACTTCAAAATTTTTCACCTCTCCACATACCACATTTAGTACTCCATGCTTAAGTTTGGTGTATTTTTGAATTTATTTGCTATATTTAACTAATTAATTGCATTTCAAGCAATTTTTTGAATTAAGTTAAATTTGAACTGCAAGTGATTCAAATATTTGAAAAAATGAGTATAAAATTGATATTCATGTTATTCAACCCAGTTTGAGGCCTTACCTATAAGATTATAAGGGTTTTCGAACATCTTATTTTGGAAACACGACCCCGAGCGTGTGGTTGAATAGTTTTTAAATTCTATAAAAAGCAAAGGAAGTCCGAAAATCATGAAATTTGATAAGATGTCATGATATCATATGTGGAGGCTGTGGTAAAAAATTGAGAAGGTGTCGCATAAGTTGTCACGTACATTGCTTACAAACCAAAACATCTCCGAAGAAGTTTCATGATTGTTGAGAATGACCTGGTAAGATTTGGAGTGAAAGTGACGGTCGAGTTGTGGTTTGACTCCGAAACTTTTTGTATAGCCAATAGACATCAAAGATCGTGTCATGTTAAATTTTAGCGATTTTTTTTTGATCCATTTGATAATTATTAATTTGTAATTGCAATTATATAAATGGAATTTAAGCTATAACTACATGAAATCATGGTCTATTTTTCGCTGAAGCATCAAATTTGCATTGTTGAGTGAATTTGACAAGGTATTTTCAAAGTGTATTGGAACAAATTTGGAAAAAACGGTTAAGGAAATAGAAAAGTTTTTTAAAAAAAAATACCTTTGCCGAGTGTCCTAGGGTTCGCACTCGGCAAAGTATAGTCTTTGCTGAGTGCCTTATCGGGTTGACTCTCGGCAAAGATTTTTAATGTTTTTTTTAAAAATCCCGGCTTTGCCGAGTGCCGGATCGCGGACACTCGGCAAAGGCTTGACCCAGGACTTAACTGCCACGGCCGAGACTCACTCACGCACGCACGCTCACCACCCCTGCCAGAGTGCCAGCGCCGCCCCCTCGCTCCCTCACCGCGTCCTCTGCAACCTCCCCTCCCCTCGCTCCCTCACTGCCCCTGCCAGCGCGGCCCCCCGCCCTGCCCGTCATCCTCGCGCCGCCGCGCCTTCTCCCGCGCTGCCCCGCTCATGCCCGCCCGCCGTGCTCGCGCCCGGCGCGCTCGCCCGCCGGCCGCGGCCCCAAAGCCGCCTCCACCGGCAAAGTTTGGCCCGTCGGCTGCCCCCGTCACCGCCCCGCCCGCAACGCCGCGCCTGCGCTCCGCCCCGCGCTCGCCCGCCCGCCCACGCCGGCCGCTCCCACCGGTGGCCCGCCGCCTGGACTCGTCTCGCCCGCGGCCGATCTCCTCCATCCGCTCGCCGCGCCGCAACCCGGAGAGGAGACTAAGCTCGGTCGAGCACCACCTGGGGCCCAGCGTCCTCGCGACCATCTCCGGCACGGCGTCCGGCCTCTGCAGCCCCGGTAATTCAGTTGTGCTAAAACTTGTCTATACAGTTGCGTGCGGACCATGCATTATTCCTTCCTGAAATTAATTTGTGCTAAAACTTGTCTATTACATTTTCTTGCCTGTAAACTATGTTGTTGCAGTGGATTTGTTAAATTAAGAATTTCTCCTTAGCGTTTATGCTTCTTAATGGTACAAACCGTCTAAAATATTTCAAAGGCACCTAATGGAATGGTAACAATACATCAGTTCCCTTTTATCATTAAAAATAATTTCATCTTTACCTCAAACTACAACTTTGGATCTCAAAATCCATTCGATATATATGCCTTACAAAGTATTGAACTAATCATGATTTTAAGAAGACAAAAACTATCATGTACAGCTACTTGTGTCATAATAAAACGAGTAGCATAAAAAAAGAATAAACCAGTCTTAGATCAACATGCATAAAAACTATCATGTTCAGAAAGGATATCAAAGGCTTGAACTGCTCATGGTCTGGTGGGTAAATCTGTACATGGATGCAGTTTCCCTGTACAAATAAGCAGAGTTCAGCAAGTCTAGTCTAAGGCAAGATGAATGGTGATAACGGTTCTGCCACTATTGCATATTGTATCTCCCTTCGTATTTTAGAGTCCTGTCATGTAACTTTATATCTTATAGCTAGGTTCCATAGTAAAAAACCTACACAGTTATGGTAAAAACTATGGATTTTACAGCCTATCACAAATATACATAATCTTATAGTCAGCATACATGTGAGCATAGGAAGACAAGCGACAATATGTACCTCTTCATCAATCAAAACCAAGTCACTATGCAACATCTTTGATTCATCATGTGGATCATAGAAGTCCCAGAACCTAGAGGCACGCACACATATGGTCTCACTGCAGTTACCAGGCATGAGACCAGGAATCAACCTATCTCCCATCTGCAGGCACAGAATGAGATATAGAATTAGTACAAGAGTCATGGCACAATAAGTTTCATATGCGAGATTAAGATCGAAAGAGGGAAACCTTGGTATAGAAGACATCACACACATCATGTGAACCAATACACTCAATGCAAAATAAGAGATGTACGTGGCCAGCCAACATTTTCAAAAGCACGTATATACAGCAAGGCCCAAAATGTAACACATCGCAAAAGTTTCAGGCTGATGCCGCAAGGACCTCTCGGTACACAACATTTCGAGTCTTTGAGCCACACGAACCATCAGTATTCTCAATCAGAATTCTTAGGCCACCTCTAGAAGTCGACCGTGAAACAGCCACATAGAGTTGGCCATGTGTAAAAATAGGTTTTTTTAGGTAAAGGCCAACCCTTGAAAGAGTTTGCCCCTGGCTCTTATTTATTGTCATAGCGAAGCATATTCGTACTGGAAATTGTCTCCTCTGTAGCATGAATGGCCACTTCACATCTGCAGTGTTAAGGGCGATTCTTGGTATAAAAACCTCTTCGCCAACTTTAGACCCCATTAGTATTATGCACTGCCTGTGGTGCGGCGGCAGGGGGCTCCTCTTCCTCTGGCACGGCTAAACTCTATCAGTGAGGTCCCTCGCAACTCCCGAAGCGACCGATACCTCTTGAGAGACGCCCGATGGTTCGACCCGGTGGTTCAAAGTAAGTAACTTTACATGCTGTCACTATTTTCTCATTTGTTATGTTGAAACTAATAATTTTTCTTGATCACTTGGGAAGGGGTTTCGTGATTGTGGGTGCAGGTGGTCATGGACGCCATCCCAATGGCGTTCTTGGTGTTTTGTGCAAGACACACTTCCCTGGCTTTGTTGACTTTGCCGGAGTGCGGCAGCCGGCCTAGACGTTTGCCCACTACGCCGTCTGCGCAGATGCATATGATCGGGATGGCAGGATCTACGGCCACAAGGCAGAGCGGGTGATTACGGAGCTGTGGGTAAGTCTTCGTCTCACTACACTGCTCAATTCATCGCATTCATTGGACATTCTTCAAATAATGATAGGATACATTGCGTCTACGTACAGGATTTCTTCAGATGCGAGCCGGGATGGGAGGTGGCAGCGAGGGCGGCGGCTAACAAAGCTTGTCACAAACTAGTGGGTGACATGCACTACGAGGCGCGCCTCCAGGCCGTCGTGACATACAACGTAACCTTCGAGTTTAGGAAGGCCACGAAAAAAGAGGCAAGAAAGGAGACGCTGACCAAGGAACAATACATGAAGGTAAATATATAAGATTAATACTAATTTTTTCTAAGATTAAATAAGCTTAATTTGATCTACATATACTTGATGTCATATAGGTGGTTCCGTGGTGGTGCACTGGGCACGAAGACTGCTGGGAGGCAATGGTGGACAAGTGGTGCAGCCCCGAGTGGTGGGAGATGCACAACGCTTGTCGGGAGCGGCGTTTGATGATGCCTGGTGCACCACACCATCAAGGCAACCTTTGCCTCCTGGCCTACGCAGATAAATGGGTACGCTGAATCCATTTCTTTATTCTAAAGCTCAACTATGCAAATTTCTAATCATCCTACTGTTTCTTTCGCAGTCGACGTCACATGGTGGCGCGCCCGTCTCCCAGTTCGAGGCGTGGGCAATGGCCCACAAGGGCAAGGCAACGTCTGACGTCCACTACAACCCGAAGGACCCGCCCGAGGCGTACAGCAACTCGTTCGTCCACACCCGCCTCACTGAGTACACAGCGATGGCAAGGGAGGTCCATGGGCCAGAGTACGATCCCACCTCCGAGGACCTTGATGGAGAAGTCGTCATGAGGTTGGGAGGAGGGAAGAAGCACGGGCGGTACTGGATTGGCGACGGCGCAATCGACCTGGCCCGTACTAGGTCTCTCTCCCAGATTCGAGCAAGGAGCACGAGCTTGAGCCCGGCCATACACACACGGCTGGACTGTACATAGCACACGGTGCAGGCACTCAAGGTTATTTCTGTTTTATTCGTCGTTCATTGATTTTTACATACCTTTGCTTTGCGTTGTATCATTGGGGTGAAATATTGTAGGCCGAGGTGGCGGAAGAGAAGAGGCGATGGGAGGAGGCTGAGGCGAGGGCTGAGGAGGATCGACGGAGGATGGAGCAGATGTTTCAGTATATTCAAGGTCTTGGAGCTCACTCAGGCTATGTTCCGCCACCGATGATATTCACTCCACCAAATGATCCTGCTGTCACTCCTGTAAATTTCTCTACCTTAAATCTAAATGTGAATGTGGATATGGATATATGACCCTAATATGTGAGATGAACTTTGACAATTCGTGGTACCACACACCTCTATTGTCTGCAAATCGGCATGGCAAATTCTTTATTGAACTAAAACTCATCCTTGGTTGGACACTTGGACCTGGACTGTTTCTTGTGGCTGTAGACCAAGCTCGTCCAGATGCAGTATATTGCAATCTGGACACAACTCACAACTCAACAGCATGTCTCTTCAATCTTTTATATATGGAGATGCACTTTAGTCAAATTCAAATGAACACACACAGCACGTAGTTAGGTACTTCGTTCGATACAGCGGGCAAGCGGCAGCTGCCTGAGAAAACACAAAACCGGATTCAAACGGCTGCTGCTGAACCAAGCTAGGTCCAGCATAGCCTTTTAGCCTGTGGAAGAGAAGGCAATATGTACAAGACAAATACCATGCAACAATTGACTTACAAATTGGGTGCAAAAAGAAGAAAAAACACCAACACTCAGCAAACATGTAAATAGGTGGTCAGCCAGATATTGTGCAGCAGATAACTCTCTCAAATCAAAGCCACGATCGATCTGAGGGAGACAGAAAAAAAAAGTTTTGCTGCTGGTAAGTTCCCCAGAATGTCAGACCCTTGTCCTATGCACCGGCAGCAGCAAGAAGCTTATTTCCTTTCAAGGAAGGAACAGTTAAAAAGATTGCAATATACTATAAATAAAGAGGGCAGGATACCAACAGAGACAAAGCAAATATTCACTGCAATCTGTGTGAAAAACTTGATCATTGCTACTCTCGTGGTTCTTACAGTACTGTACTACCTATACTACTAGTGTGCAATGCAAGCACTACGCATGCGTACCTATATATACTGACAAAGACGAAGAAGCAGTTCTGATCTATTGTCCCCCCCCCCCCCCCCCTATATATAGAACCTACCTTAAATCTTGTCTCACACATGCAATCACTTCTCTTTTGTGCAGGGGTAATCGGCGGCGTCGAATAATATTTATGGCACACCTCCAGCTCAGGGCACACCTCCGTCGCAGTGGGACCGGTGGAGTGGCCGTCAACAATAGAGGTAGATGGACTTGTGCTTGTGATGCTTATTTGTGAATGGTGGCACTTGTGGCGGCACTTGGATGATATTTGTGGACTATGTGATACTTGTGGACAACTTGTGATGATATTTGTGGACTATGTGATACTTGTGGACAACTTGTGATGATATTTGTCATGATTATGGATTATATGTGATGGCTGTGTGATATATGTGATTGTTGTGTGATATGTGATATATATGTGATGGTTGTGTGATATATGTATGTGTGGATGCAATAAACAAAAAAAATGCAAAAAAAAGCAAATTTCCCAGCTATGCCGAATGCAATCACCAAGACACTCGGCAAAGCTGGGAGGCTTTGCCGAGTGCTATGACCATTGCACTCGGCAAAGGCAGGGAGGCTTTGCCGAGTGTCACCAGTAAGGCACTCGGCAAAGCCTCCCTGCCTTTGCCGAGTGCCACAAGTAAGACACTCGGCAAAGCCTCCCTGCCTTTGCCGAGTGCGACACTCGGCAAAGAGCGGGCTTTGCCGAGTGCCCCCCGTGAGGCGCTCGGCAAAGCGACCGTCACCGTCAATTGGCGCCGTCAGGCAACTTTTCTTTGCCGAGTGGTTTGCTGGCACTCGGCAAAGCCTTTGCCGAGTGCCCGACAAAAGACACTCGGCAAAGAGGCCTTTGCCGTCACCGGCTTTGCCGAGGGTTACACTCGGCAAAGGCTTTGCCGAATGTATATGGGGATTTGCCGAGTGTCATAGGCACTCGGCAAAGAGCCTGAGTTCGGTAGTGATCCCGAGAGGCCTGCAAAATTGCAGGAGCCTACTGAGAGTTGACCTATCTTCTAACAAGCTTACAGGGGACATATCAGATTTTGGGCCGTATCCACACCTCACTCAAGTAAGCTTGTGGGGAAACAATCTCCACGGGCATTTGTCAAAATCCTGGGGTTCAAGCACTAATTTGACCAAGTTGGTTATGGCAAAAAACATGTTAACGGGAAGCTTGCCACCTGAAATATCAAACCTAGTGAAGCTAGAGGTACTTATGCTCTACGGCAACAAACTAACAGGCCAGATACCACCAGAACTAGGCAACCTAGCCAACCTGTACATGCTCAGCTTATCGGGAAACGAATTTTCAGGTGATATACCACCTGAATTTGGCCAGATGAGTAATCTGCAGTTTCTCGATATATCTATGAATAAGTTAAATGGGTCAGTACCGCAGGAGCTTGGGAGTTGCACTGAGCTGCTATCATTGCTAATGAATCACAACAGCTTGAGCGGAGAATTGCCGGTGTCCTTGGGTAATCTTGGGAACCTGCAGCTTGTGCTGGATTTGAGCAATAACAATTTCACAGGCGCACTTCCTGTGCAGCTCTCGGGAGCTTAGTTAAGCTGGAGGTACTAAACCTCTCCCACAACCAATTCGATGGAACCATTCCACCCTCCTTCGCTGACATGGCTAGTTTGTCGGCACTTGACGTGTCATACAACAACTTGGAAGGGCCTCTTCCAATAGGGCGACTATTTCATAATGCCTCCATAGGATGGTTCCTCCATAATAACGGCCTCTGTGGCAATCTCTCAGGCCTTCCAACATGCGCTTCAGCTATGGATTTGGAGCATCATGAGAGAAGAATTCGCAGATTGGCATTAGCTATTTCCATTCCTTTGTGCATAGTCGTTGTGCTCACATTTTTAGGAGTTGTTATGATTATTCACAAGAGAAAAAGACCGCACGACAACACGACCGCTGTAGATACAAGAGATGTGCTTTCAGTGTGGAATTTCGATGGGAAACTAGCATTTGAGGATATCATTAGGGCAACAGAAAATTTCAGTGAGAGTTACATCATTGGATCAGGTGGGTATGGCACCGTCTATAAAGCTCAGCTTCGAGGGGGGAGATTGGTTGCAGTAAAAAGGCTTCATAAAACTGAAGAAGACAATATGAATGATGAAAAGAGATTCATAAGCGAAATCGAGGTGTTGACAAAGATACGGCACCGAAGCATCGTTAAGCTATATGGGTATTGCTCCCATCAGTTGTACAAATTTCTAGTTTATGATTACATTGATAGAGGAAGTCTTCATGCAACCTTGGAGAACGAGGAGCTAGCAAAGGAATTGAACTGGCAGAGGCGAGTTGCCATTGCTAGAGACGTGGCTCAAGCTATGTACTATTTGCACCATGAATGCAACCCGCCAATAATCCACCGTGACATTACAAGTAGCAACATATTGATCGATGCACATTTCAAAGCTTGTGTTTCAGATTTTGGCACAGCAAGGATTATAAAACCTGATTCATCCAATTGGAGTGAATTAGCAGGTACATATGGTTATATAGCCCCAGGTATGTGGCTTGCTTTAATTCTACTTGCCTGTTGCATACTTGTTAGAAATAAGTTTCACAAAACTGCGACTATATATTGGTACCTAAAATTTATTAGAAGACTGTAACATATGGAATTAGTTTCATACTACTACAGCTACCTTGGTAGTTTGGTGCCATTACTACAAGTTTGCATACAACTACAACTTTTACTCAACGTTTCACAATAGAAAGTTGTCCTTTTGCATTACTAGGGTAAGAAAAAGTAGTATGGTTCTATATATGAAACTACTCCCATAATTTGTAATTATTTTAACAGTTAGGTGTAAATAATTGTAGATTTATGAGATTTTTCTATATTATTCTTTACTTGACTCTAATTCTTTTATTTTTTTTTATGTAGAGCTTTCATACACATCAGTGGTGACAACAAAGTGTGATGTCTACAGCTTTGGTGTAGTTGTGCTTGAGATTGTGATGGGAAGATACCCTAGGGAACTTCAGACCCTTCCTTCCATTGAGATTGCAATGGAAATGTTGGACCAGCGAACACCATTGCCAACAATGGAGGAGGTAGAAGAAATCGCTTTGCTTGTCCAATTGGCATTTGCTTGCATGCAAACTTCTCCTCGCTCAAGACCAGAAATGCAGGATGTCTATCAGAAACTGACTCGCCACCCCTTCTCATGATGTTGCCATATTTCTTATGCACTTACTCTGGAAAAGTAACACAAGAACATGTCAAAGATTAGCAGTTTAGGGTTTGATAACCTGAGACTTGTATTATTTAACCCCAATCTGTAGACATAATACTATAGTGGCACTGGATAAAGCCCAACGAGATAGTGTCTGGCGTGGCCACCGTAATAATGCATCAAAGCAAGATCATATAACTATAGATTTTATTTGTTGAACCTTTTCTATTTTCTATAAATATTTTTTTCTTGTGAATTACTGGAGATGTGTAATGACTTGCACCCTATGTCTAGATATCTGAATTACACATGCATATCAAAATTCAAAAGCGTTGTATCGCTTGCCAACAACTAGGATAATTACATATGACTCTATTGATGCAAAAGTTGCATCCATGCATGATTATGGTTTTTTTTACTAGTAACAATATATTACAGAAAATTTTAAGTCTAAGTTCAAGCTATTTAAAAGACCGCCAAATCAAGTTGTGCCATACATTCATGCACCGAGGCTATTTACTGTTTAGCAATGTCTTTCGCTATTACTCTCTTTATTCCAAATTATAAGTCATTTTGTTTTTTATAGATACATAGTTTTTGCAATGTATATCTAGACATAGCGTATATCTAGGTGCACAGCAAAAGCTATGTAACAAGAAAAGTCACAACAACTTATTATTTGGAATGGGGGGAGTATTAGCTAGGCACGTGTGTGATCACTGCAACCCTAGCAGTGCGCAACCAGTGCATGGGACAGATCATCCAAGTGGTTCGATTCGCCTACTACCTTGTCTTGTTCAGTTAACCTTTTTTCGAGTGTAACATAGTAAAACCATGCTCCCCCAATGTCTCACTGGTACGTGGTGTTAAATAGGGGTGGGAAGCCTTGTTGGGAGGTAGGGTGCGGCCTCCACATTGGTTCAACACCTCATAATGAAGAAAGTGTGGTGGCCGTGTGATACATAACTATACGTATAACTTATCTCCAACTGTGTGATGGCGCGTGGAGAATAATTGTTCATTTGTGTCCATGACCACTTGTCCCCTTCTCTTGGCCATTCCTCCTAGACATGATACATGTATTTGGATTCAACCAGCATTATCGCTCTGTTCACTTGGCTTATAAGCCGTACTTTTTCAGCCAACGAACATTATTTTTCTCTCACAACAAATCAGCCAACAGTACTTGCAGCCATGGCTTATCAGCCAAGCGAACAGGGCATATATTGGCGCCGTCGGATGGCAACTATCGTATCCACGACCACTTCATAAGTCCTACTCAATGGGCAGCCGAGGCCACCTATCACGCACAAAGAAATTTTTATCATCGCCTCCACATACGATATCACGACATCTCAATAAGTTTCATGATTTTCGGACTTCGTTTGCTTTTTATAGAATTTAAAAACACTTCGCACGCAAGTTCACGGTCATGTTTCGTGAACAAGATATCCGAAATTTTGGGTCCGTTCCTGGATACGGCCTCACACTACACTCAGTAACATGACTATCATTTTTTGAATCATTAAATTCCATTATTCGTACCACGTGCAGTTCAAATTTATATTTTTCGAAAAAAATCAAGTGAACGAAATAAAGTAACTAAATATATCAAAAAGCCACAAAAAAATCCCTAAATTCTAACGAGGAGTTCCTGGTACTTTAAAAGGGCTGCATAAAAAATTTGGAGGCCAAAAACAAAAAAAAAAACTTTGCCGAGCGCCGGGGCATGGCACTCGGCAATGGGGGTCTTTGCCGAGTGCCAAGAATAAGGCACTCGGCAAAGAGGATTTTTGAATTTTTTTTAGAAATTTCCTCTTTGACGAGTGCCTTCATAGGGGCACTCGGCAAAGACATTTCAAAAAAAAATAATTTCTTAAATTCCTATCTTTGCCGAGTGCCGAATTAGTGGGAACTCGGCAAAGACATTTCAAAAAAAATTGAATCTTTGCCAGCGCCGTGTCAGGGGCCCTCGGCAAAGTATTTTCAAAAAAAAAAAAATTGCCGAGTGCCAGATCTAGGACACTCGGCAAAGATTTTTTTTTTTAAAAAAACCTTCTTTATTGAGTGCTAGGCCAGGTGACTCGGTAAAGAGGCGGTTAAATAAAATTAAAAACCTTTGTCGAGTGCCAGATCAGGGGCACTCGGCAAAGGGGGGATTTAACCCCACCGGCTGGGCCGGCCTACACACCCCGCACACACGCACACACACACACACACACACACACACACACACACACACACACACACGCCACCGCCCGCGCGCCCGCGCCGCCTGGCCGCTCGCCACCGCCCGCGCCGCCACCGCCACCGCCCGGGCCGCCCCCGCTGCCCGCACCGCCCGCGTGCCCGCGCCACCGCGACGCCAAGCCGCCCGCGTTCCTGCGCCGCCCGCGCGCCCCCGCTGCCCGCACCGCCCGCGTGACCGCGCCACCGCGACGCCAAGCCGCCCGCGTGCCCGCGCCGCCACCGCCCGTGCCACCCGCGTGCCCGCGCCACCGCAAGGCCAGGCCGCCCGCGCGCCCGCCAGCCACCGGGCCACCGCCGACGCCACGCGCCGCCACCCTTCCCCGCGCCGTGCGCCGCCCGCCACAGCCCCTCCCCGCCCTCGGCTGCGCACCGTGGACCGCCCGCCCCAACGCCGCCCGTGCCCGACCCCGTTCCCGACTCCGGCGACCCCGACCCCGCCCGCCCCTACCCCCGGCGCCCGTCAGGTATGCCCTCTCTCTTGTTGTTGCCGTGGTAGTGATAGTTGTAGTAGTATTAGTTGTAGTAGTAGTGCTAGTGGTAGTAGTAGTATTAGAAGTAGTGGTAGTAGTAGTAGAACTAGTGGTAGTAGTAGTAGCAATAGTGGAAGTAGTAGTAGAAGTAGTGGTACTACTTGGATATATTCTTCTGCATGGATTGATATCCAAACTACATGGCTTCTCTTGAGACATATGTGCTTGTCGACCATCGTGCCATTGTTTTTTGCAGGTTTTGAAAACCTCACCGTGCAGGGGAGGTTCTGCCAATTTTTTTTTTAAATTACATTTTTTTGTTCCATTTTTGTAGAGAAGAGCCCGTCGGAGCCGAGTCGGAGTTCCCATCGCCATGCCGGTCTGCCTGCACCGCGTCGCCTCGCCACTGCATTGACCCGCCACGGCCCTGCTAGCCTGACTCCACCGCCACCCTAGGTATAACCCCTCTTTTTGTATCATGGTCGTAGATCGCGTATCCTAGTTAGGCGTCTCCCGTTCGAAAGAGATACGGTTGGAGGTATGCAGATCTTTGCATATCTATGACCGTATCTATTTCGGATTGTCCATGTTTTTTGGACAGCCCGCGGATGCATAGATGGGTTAGTTTCCGTGGTCTACTCCGGTCTAAGACAGAGTTTTGGCATCACCTCCCTGTTGTTCTCCAGATACGCACTCTTCTTTGGCAGGACGTGTATCTGGAGAACAGCGGGTAGGTGCTGCCGAAATTCTGTCTCGGATAGGAGTAGAGCATGGAAACTAACCTCATCTACGCATCCGCGGGTGGGATTAAGACCTATCCTCACCTATTAGATAGTAGGAACACCATGTAGATGCAATTGAAAGTTACATTACTCGCTGATACATATGTTAGAGGATGTACACGGGCTGGAGAAGTCAGAGTGATTACACCACAGAATGGATGAACAAGACCGATGCTTTCTTGAACAGTGCATTTGGCAAGGCTGCTAAAGGACATTGCCTAGTTTTGTGTCCCTACAGCAAATGTGGAAACAGGAGAAGGGTAAACAAGGTGGAAATGGGTAAACATCTTGTGAAGAATGGATTTACGCCGGACTACACCCGGTGGGTCCACCATGGTGAAGCCCATCGTATGAGAGAGGAGGTGGTGAGACCACGGGTGGAGGGTTTTGATGCTGATGCCGGGGTAGCAGACATGTTAGATGACTTTCACCAAGGACAGTTCAATGAGGGACGTGAGAAGGAGGAGGTGGAGGCAGCCACACAGGCGTTCTACGACATGATGGACTCGGCACAGAAACCCCTTCACGATCGGTCAACGGTGTCTCAACTGGATGCCATTGGACGCTTAATGGGGTTGAAGTCCGAGTTGAACTTGAGTCGAGAAGGCTTCGATAAGATGTTGGACGTGATTGGCACCCTACTTACGGAGGCCCACATTCTGCCAAAGAGCATGTACGAGTCACATAAACTCCTTTGTGCACTTAAGATGTCGTATGAGTAGATACATGCTTGTCCGAAGGGGTGCGTCCTATTTAGGAAAGAACACGAGCATGCAAAGTTCTGTCCAAAGTGTAAATCCTCTAGGTACCTGGAGGTAGACTTTGATGATGGCAAGAAGAGGCAACTTACGATCCCTGTGAAAATCCTACGGTACCTTCCGTTCCTACCGATGATCCAACGACTATACATGACTGAGGAATCCGCGAAACAGATGACATGGCACAAAAATGGCAAACGGTATAATCCTGACAAGATTTTACATCCATCCGATGGTGAAGCTTGGACCTGCTTTAATGACAAACATCATGTCACGCTCGTAATGTACGTGTCACGCTGGCAATAGATGGGTTCAATCCTTATGGAATGATGGCTGCCCCATACACATGTTGGCCCATCTTCCTTATCCCCCTTAATCTCCCCCCGGTGTCTCCTTTCAACGACATAATGTATTCTTGTCGTTGATAATTCCTGGACACCCAGGGAGTAATATGGGTGTGTTCATGGAGCCCGTGTTTGATGAATTGGTCCATGCTTAGGATGAAGGGGTATGGACATACGATCGAGCTACAAAGACAACCTTCAAAATGCACGTTTGGTACCACTACTCCCTGCATGACTTCCTGGTGTATGGGATATTCTGCATCTGGTGTGTTCATGGGAAGTTCCCATGCCCAATATGCAAGGAAGGTGTAGGTTCATTTGGTTGTAGAAGGGTGGCAAGTATTCGTCGTTTGATAGACATCGTCAATTCCTACCTCTTGACCATCCATTCAGACCAGACATCAAGAACTTTATGAAAGGTGTCAAAGTGACAAACCCTGCACCGCGGATGATGACTGGTGCCGAGGTTCATGCTCAGATAGATGCTCTCGTGCCCAATGAAGAAGGTGGTTTTGTGGGATATGGTGAGCAACATATGTGGACTCATATCTCGGGCATGACGAGGCTCCCCTATTTCGATGGCCTTCTTCTACCGCATAACATTAATGTAATGCACACTGAAAAGAATGTTGCCGAGGCACTTTGGACAACACTCATGGACACTGAAAAGTCTAAGGACAACCCTAAGGATAGAGTGGACCTGGCAACGTTGTGCGATAGACCAAATCAAGAGATCCAGCCTCCTAGTCGTGGCAAGACCTGGAGAAGGCCTAAGGCCGATTTCATCTTGAAAAAGGACCAAAGGAGGGAAGTACTTGAATGGATCAAGATGCTAATGTTCCCTGATGGGTATGCAGCGAATCTAAAGAGGAGAGTGAACTTAGGCACTCTACGAGTCAATGGGATGAAGAGTCATGACTACCACATATGGATTGAGCGGCTTCTTCCAGCGATGGTTCGAGGCTATGTCCCAAAGCATGTCTGGCAAGTGCTGGCAGAGTTGAGCTACTTATTCCGCCAGCTTTGTGCCAAGGAGCTCTCTCGGACCGTCATTGATGACTTGGGAAAAGCGGCACCCGTGTTGCTCTGTAAGTTGGAGAAGATCTTTCCACCTGGCTGCTTCTTGCCGATGCAGCATTTGATTGTGCACCTCCCGTATGAGGCACGGATGGGGGGGGGGCATGCAGAATTGTTGGTGCTATCCAATCAAGAGATGTCTGAAGACTCTTCGCAAAAAATGTAGAAATAAAGCCAAAATTGAGGCTTCCATTGCAGAGGCATACATTCTAGAGGAGGTGTCAAACTTCATAGAGAAATACTACACTGAGAACCTTCCTAGCGTTTATAATCCACCCCCTCATTACAATGCTGGAGAAAATAAATCAAACCTCAGCCTTTTCCAAGGGCAACTCGGAAGCGCAAGTGCATCGACCACTAAGCAATTGAAAAATGAAGAGTGGCGAAGTATCATGCTATATGTGTTGACCAACCTTGTCGAGGTGCAACCGTTCATTGGGTAAGTTCTGAATGAACTTGTTTCATTTCGCCGTATGTCCTTGTTTCTTCGTCCAACCCCCTTGTTTTTTGTTGGTACAGGGAATTTCTTCATCAATCCTAGCATGGATCAAGGCAACCTACCCCGCAAAAAAATGATACCCTTCCTTCATAGGGTGCGGGACGAGAGAGCCCCGATTTCATTTGTTGGTTCAAACAGAAAGCCCAAACTGATGCGCCTATAAGTGACGAGCTGAGATAGGTTGCAAACGGCTGTGCCGTTAGGGTCAAGTCATTTACCGGTTATGATGTGAATGGATATAGTTTTCACATAGCAAGCTACGAGCAGAGTCAGCCCAATCGAAAAACCACAAACAGCGGAGTTGTTACGCCCGGCACTGATGGACTCGACTATTATGGAAGAATTAAAGAAATCTACGAACTATCATTCTATGGTTCCAAACCTCTTACTCCTGTCATATTCAAATGCCATTGGTTTCATCCTGGAGTAATGAGATGGACCCCTAAGCTTGGGCTAGTCGAGATTCGATAGGATTCCGTCTATCCAGGAAAAGATGTCTACATTGTGGCTCAACAGGCCGTCCATGTTTATTATACGTCATACACGTGCAAAGACGCTGAGCATCTTAAGGGTTGGTCTATTGTGCACAAGGTATCGCCACATGGTAAACTACCTGTCCCAAACGATGAAGATTACAACTTCAACCCAAACACATATGATGGAGAGTTCTATCAAGAAGAGGGGCTACAAGGGAGGTTTGACAGAGACTTAACCGAAGAGATAGGAATAGAATTAGACAATGAAAGGGATGATGACGAGGACGCTGGAGACGAGGTGCGAAATCTGAAGGACATACAAATGCTTGAGCAATTACGTTTAGGCAATGACAATGAAGACAACATTCCTCCTTCGAATAGTGTTGATGAGTTGGACAATGTTGATAGTGATGACGAGACCTATGATCCAGCTAATCTCAATCATGAAGATTATTTCTAATACATGTAATACTATGTTTTTTGTAATTATGTTTTGTTCATTTTTGCATATATTTCTAATACATGTATTACTATGTTTTTTGTAATTATGTTTTGTTCATTTTTGCACCTATTTCTAATTACGTCTTGTTTTTCTTTTTTATTGCAGGTGATTGAACAAAGATGGCGGGCGACCGTCATAGGTCTGTGAACTCAATTTACCAAAGACCACGGCGGCTGCAGGAGGAGGTGGAGGGGCGACAGAGGGATCGGACAGGAGGAGGAGGAGGAGGAGGACCGCCAGCCGTAGGAGGGGGCCATCTCCTCCCACGCCACGTGAGGAGGAGCTGGAGGAGGAGGTGGCACCCGTGGATGAGTCGGATGAGGAGCTGGTTTGACAGACGGACGAGGAGGAGGAGGAGGGGGAGGCAGCAGGCATGGGTCCCGCTTCCTCCGACTCCTCTTCGAGTGTCTACTTGCGAGGTCCCATGAGCCTCCCACAGGTTCCGCTTCCTCACCAACGCCCAGTTCGCCCCGAAGGGCAAAAGTAAGTAACTTTATATGTTATCACCACTACTTCATATGATATGATGAAAAAAACTAATAATTTTTCTTAATCACTTGTGCAGGAACTGGTTGTTGTGTCGGGTGGCAGCGCACGGCTAGTCAATGGCATCCTGGGTCTTCTGTGCAGGCAACACTTCCCCGAAATTGTCATGTACGCATCGAAGACGGAGCCGGCCTACTCGTTTGACCACTACGCCGTCGCCCTCGATGCGGAGTACCCCAACAAGGCGGCGCGGGTGAAGGCAGAGTTTTGGGTAAGTCTCCCACGCACAACATTGCTCAATACGTCGCATTCATTGGACTTTTCTTGAAATAATGAATGGATACATCGCTTTTGTATGCAGACTTATTACAGATACGAGGAGGGATTTGAGGCCAGGGCGGAGCAGGTGACTACCAAAGCCTATAAAAAACTCGTCACTGACATGCATCACGAGGTGCGCATTTAGGCCATCGTAACCTACTATGGGTCGAAGCTTGGAGAGAGCAAAACCAAGAAAGACGCAAGAGAGATGCAGCTGACCTGGGAGCAGTACCTTGAGGTAAATGAAGAACATCAATATTGATTCGTTTTGAGATTAAGTTGGTTGAGTTTGATCTTCTTATATGTCATATACTTGATGATGTGTAGATGATTACCTGGTGGTGCCAAGCGTATCCTGAGTGCTGGGCGATGATGGTGGAGAGGTGGTTCACAGAGGAGTACCTCAAGATGCACAGGGATGCCTGGGACCATCGTTTGCAGATGCAAGGTCCAGAACTCCATCAAGGCAGCCGCAGCCTCACCGGATACAAACAAGCATGGGTAGGCAAATTCATTTATCTGTTGTGACGCTCAGTTCTGCCTGATTTCTAATCATCGTGCTGTCTTTCTCGCAGTCGACGTCACATAGTGGCCAGGCTTGCTCGGACTTCCAGGCATGGTGTATGGCCCACAAGGGCAAGGCGACGTCCGACGTCTCCTTGAACATGGAGGACCTGCCCGAGGCATACACGAACCCGAGCGTCCACTCCCGCATCAGTGAGTACACTGAGGTGGCGAGGTCGCTCCATGGGTCAGACCACGATCCGAGCACCCAGGACTTCGATGGAGAGGCCGTCATGAGGGCGGGGCAAGACAAGAAGCATGGGCGGTTCTAGCTTGGCGACGGCGTCATCGACACGGCCTCTACTCCCTCTCTCTCCCAGATACGAGCACGGAGCACGAGCGAGAGCCTAGCCATTCGCACACGGCCGACCGCTGCATAGCACCGGGTCGACTTACTCGAGGTTATTCCTATTTTACTTGTCATACATTGATCTTTACACACCTTAATTAGCTTTGCATTACTGAAACATTGCAGGCCCGACTGGAACAAGAAATGAGGCAACGTCAGGAGCTGGAGGCCGAGCAGCAGAGGATGGCGGCCCAGCTAGAGGCCGAGCGGGAGGCCTAGGCGCAGAGGCTGACGGACATTACGGAGTTCCTACAAGGGCTTGGGCAACGTGTGGGCTTCTCTCTGCCAGCTGGGCTCTTGGTTCCACCTCATCCTCCGCGTCCTGCAGCTGCAGCTACTCCCGTGAGTATGAAAGTTTTTTACTTTCGCTTGTGCTTTGCTTGTATGGCCTCTACCTTCCTAGATTAGCTATCCAAATAATCTTTGTCTCACATGCAATCTTTTCTCCTTTGTGCAGTCTCCATCTGACGGTGGTTCGAATAATCCACCTCATGCACCTCCGAATGATGGAGATGGGCCTTCACCACAGTCGCAGTGGCCGAGATGAGTGCACGTTGTATTTTTTTTCATTTGTTGTTCACTTGGTGATGGACTTGTGATATACTTGTGATGCACTTGTGGACTTTGATAGACTTGTGATGGACTTGTGGATTTATTTGGATGGACTTGAGCACTTATTATTATATATGTGATATATATTGTGATGGATGTGATATGTGCGGATGGATGTGTGGATGGATGAGATATATATGTGATGAATGAGATATATATGTGATGGTGAGATATATATGTGATATATGTTTGTATGAATTTATTTGTCATGATGGAATGTAAAAAAAATTGCCGTTTTGGGATACTTTGCCGAGTGTCATGGTCACAGCACTCGGCAAAGCTGAAAAAATGGGCGCTTGGAAAACTATTTTTCGAGCTTTGCCGAGTGCCATGACCATGGCACTTGGCAAAGAATTTTTAAAAAAAATTTAAACTTTGCCGAGTGCCAGCCAGAGGACACTCGGTAAAGAAATTTAAAAAAAAATTCAAACTTTGCCGAGCACTGGCCAGGGGACACTCGGCAAAGAATTTTTTGAAAAAAAATAAAACATCTTTGCCGAGGGCCGGATAGAGGGCACTCGGCAAAGAATTTTTTTTAAAAAAATAAAAAATCTTTGCCGAGTGCCTGCAGGGTTGGCACTCGGCAAAACGACCGTCAACGGGGCCGGCGCCGTGATGGTCGCTTTTCTTTGCCGAATGCCCCTGGGGCTCTCGGCAAAGTCTTTGCCGAGTGCCCGATAAAAGACACTCGGCAAAGAGGGCTTTGCCGATCAATTTTATGCTGTGTGTTCTTTGCCGAGTGCCGCACTCGGCAAAGGCTTTGCCGAGTGCAATTTGGCCTGAATCCAGTAGTGATGTGCGGTTCAGTTATTCCCTTACTAGAACATAGTGTAAACCTTGATGATGTTTTGATAAAATCCTTCTTGAACTCGGAAGGTACTTGCCGAGACACCAGTTTGGGAGTCTGCAGGGGAAAATGTTCCCAGCATACTTCATGTTGATATCAGCATGTTCAGCGATATCCGTGGCAGCATTCGCGTACCTGCACCCCTGGAAGACAGCATCAACCATCGAGCGCTACCAGCTTGGATTCCTTATTTCAGCCCTTGGCTGTAACCTGTCCAACCATGACCGTTGAGGTGATATACTTTATTCATGATCTTCAGCTTTTTATTTACCTCTGTTTGCTTTTGCCAAATGACACACTGTATTATAGTTTGGGTATGCAGTAATCTCAGGACTAATTAGTGCATATTTTTTACGGTTCGTTTGCAATTTCGAGATTAACTATACTTGTATTTGAGGTAAGGAAAAGGGAAGACACTTTATGAAGGTTTATATTGTTATATAGGTCATGACTGCAGTTTCGGAGTACTAAATCGTTGTGGCGCATACAGGAACGTATAGATTTGTTTTTGTTTTCTTTTTGGGAATCAGGAATAGACAAACTGTCTAATCACAGAAATTTGGATGTTCGCCATTTCCAACAAATGTCTTTGCAATCTTCGCACCACCAAGATGGGTTTGCAGAATTGCACTCAGCTTGTTGACACTTTGATTTCCCTGCCATTTACCCGAGGCAACATCCTAGGAACATGCTGCCATTTACCTGAGGCAACATCCTAGGACTTGTGGCTTTAGTCTCACGAGAACGTGTGGAGCGCAACCAATGGCCGTTACGCGGACTTGTGGCTTTAGTCTCACGCGAACCTGTGGGGCGCAACCAATGGCCGTAGTGGGAAATAAAATAACCTCTGACGAGGCGAGGACCCCGTTTCACTCTCCAGTCTTCACTTCCTCCTCGCCAGCCGAACTCCGGGGGCGCACTGTGGTCGTCGTCTGCCGGCCGTTCTCTCGATCTCTTGCATAGGTGAGTGATGACTACCACCTTCCTAGCTTCCCGCGTCCGATAGTGTAGCACTCGCTCGTTGTATGCTTGAGGGATCCGCTTGCTTGGTGAGAGTTGGCGGTGGCTTTGTTGGGCCATGGCCGCCGTTGCGTTGTGTTTGCACCCATGCACTCTCCTCTAGTCCTCTTGGCCGCCGTGGGTTGGGCTGCTCGGGCGAGCGGCCAGGTGACTGCTGAGCCGCCCTTGCAGATCAGCCTCAGGTTGCTAGGGAGGGAGGTGCCGCGGGGCGAGCAGACAGACCCGTCTTGACTGCTGCCTGATCGAATCCCGTCCACGACGCCGTGGTAAATTTTTTTTTTGGATTTTGTACTAGTCCGGCTTTTAGATCTTTCCTTAATCGAGTTTGACAGAAAGTTGAGTGTTCACCAGCTAATTGCATGAGTAATTGTGAATGTTCATCACATATGGCATCCAAGTCTCCCTTTTTCCCCCTTTCTTTTTCTCACTACCGGATTCAACTTCTTTGCCGAGTGCCTGAGGCACTCGGCAAAGGCCGATATACACTCGGCAAAGCCTTTGCCGAGTGTTACACTCGGCAAAGGGCGCTCGGTAAACAGTTTATCGGCAAAGACCTCTTTGCCGAGTGCACTTTATCGGGCACTCGGCAAAGGCTTTGTCGAGTGCCAATCCGACACTCGGCAAAGAAAAGTAGCCATGACGGCGGCTTTGCCGAGTGTCAAGGTCAAGCACTCGGCAAAGGTACCCAATTTGCCGAGCGCCGTTGACTTAGACACTCGGCAAAGGTGGCCACTTTGCCGAGTGTCGCCGATAAGACACTCGGCAAAGGTGGCCAGTTTGCCGAGTGTCGCTGACAAGACACTCAGCAAAGTGGCGACCTTTGCCGAGTGCCTGACCCGTGGCACTCGGCAAACCTATGAGGTTTGCTGAGTGCAATGGCCATTGCACTCGGCAAGCATGTTTCTAGGCAGTTCCCAGATGGTCACTTTGCCGAGTGTCATGGCCATTGCACTCGGCAAAGTGACTAAAAACATCCTTTTTTTGTTTTTTACATCCCATCCAAACAAACAGAAGATATATATAACTAACATCACCAACATCACATATATATCATCAACATCACATATATATCACCAACACCACATATATATCACAAACGTCACATGTCTCACAATATATCACAAATAAGTTCACAAGCAATCCAAGTGCTCCATCATCGTCAACCACAATTGTAAATAGAAGTATCATTAACAACCACAAGTATCATCACTGATTTGGTGAAGGATTCGCTGAAGCATGAGGATCGTTCGATGCCGCCGATTGATTCTGCACAAAGGAGAAGATATTGCATGTGTGATACAAGATAAATATATACCATACATGAATAAAACTTTCATACACCACTAGGTTTGACCGTAAGCATGAACATACAAACTAAAACATTTATACTCACAGGAGTAGAATAGTGAGGAGGTGGAGCGAATAGCGAAGGTGGCGGAGCTACACCCGTAGCGGCGCCAAGACTTTGCATGTACTGAAGAATCTCCGCCATCCTCCACTACTCGGCCTCCCGCTCGGCCTCCACCCTCTCCATCTTCGCCTGCATCTGCTCCCGTATCCTCCTCGTTCTAGCTGGGCCTATAATATATTCACCCCAATGTTACAATAATGCAAAGGAAAGGTATGAAAAAACCAATGAACGACGAATAAACCAGGAATAACCTCGAGTGCCTCCACCTGGTGGTGTGAAGTGTCCTGCCGAGGTCGTATGGCCGGGCTCCTGCTCGTGCTGCTTGCTCGAATCTAGGAGAGACTAGGAGTAGCGGCCGAGTCGATTGCGCCGTCGCCAATCCAGTACCGCCCATGCTTCTTGCCTCCGCCCACCCTCATGATGACTTCTCCATCAAGGTCCTCGGTGCTCAGATCGTACTCTGACCCATGGACCTCCCTTGCCATCGATGTGTACTCACTGAGGCGGTTGTGGACGGTCGCATTGTTGTACGCCTCGGGCCCGTCCTCCGGGTTGTAGTTGACGTCGGACGTCTCCTTGCCCTTGTGGGCCATAGCAAATGCCTTGAAGATGGAGCAAGGCTGGCCACCATGTGACGCCGACTGCGAGAAAAAATGCTAGATGATTAGAAATCATGCAGAATTGAGCGTTAGAATAAATAAATGAATTTACGTACCCATGTTTCTGTGTATCCGCTAAGGCTATGACTGCCTTGATGGTGTGCTACACCTGGCATCATCAAACGCTGGTCCCGGCACAAGTTGTGCGTCTCCTCCCACTCGTGTGAGCACCACTTGTCCACCATCTGTTCCCAACACTGGGGATGCGTGGCGCACCAATAAGGAATCATCTACAGGCCATCAAGTACATGACATATCAGAAGATGAAATTAAGCCTACTTAATCTTAAAAGGAATAAGTGTTAATGTTCTGTATTTACCTGCAGGTACTGGTCTCGGGTTAGCGTCATGGATCTTGTGTCCCTTTTGGTGACCTTCGTTCCAAGGACGGTCCCGTGGTAAGTTACGATGGCCTAGATACACGCCTCGTAATGCATGTCCACGATGAGTTTTTTGCAGCATTTGGTAGCCACCGCATCGGCCCTGGCCTCATGTCTGTCCTAGCATCTAAAGAAATCCTGCATACAAACATGATGTATCCATTCGTTATTTCAAGAATGTATTGAGCAATGTAGTGCGAGGAAGACTTACCCACAACTCTTGCTTCACCCGCTCCGCCTTGTTGTTGAATACCCTGTGGGCCCGATCTGCAGCATCGGGGGCGGCGGCATAGTGGTCAAACGAGTAGGCCGGCCCCGTCACTCCGACGTACTCAACCAGGCCAGGGAAGTGCTCCTTGCACAGAAGACTGAGGATGCCATTGACTTGGCGTGTGTGACCACCTCCACTCGCCACAATCGTCCAGTTCCTGCCCAAGTGATTAAGAAAAAATATTAATTTCTATTTTGATTTTCAACATATCATATAAAGTAGTGATAACATCTAAAGTTACTTACTTTTCCCCCTCGGGTCGAATCAGCGGGCGTCTCTCATGAGGTATCGGTCGCAGAGGGAGGCTCGCGGGACCTCGCAAGTAGACGCTCGATGAACTAGAGGAAGCAAAACCTCCCGCTGTCGCCTCGTCCTCGTCGTCCTCCTACGCCTCCTCGTCGTCCTCCTGTGTGTCCTCCTGCTCCTCCTTGGCGTCCTCCTAGGGCACCTGCTCCTCCTCCTCCTCACGCGATGGGGCAGCAGGCGATGACTCCCTCCTACGGCTGCTCCTCCTCCTACTCTCCCCCGATGCAGCGGTCCTTAGTCCTTCGGTACAAGGACGTTAGCTTCCTCATCCCACCGCCCACCATCTTTGTTCAATCACCTGCAATTAAAAAGAGTAAACCAATAAGCACAGATAAACAAGAAGTACTTAGAAATAGATGCAAAATAAACAAAACGTAATTACAAAATAACATAGTATTACATGTATTAGAAATAATCTTCATGATCGGGATTAGCTGGATCATAAGTCTCATCATCACTATCAATCATGTCGAAATAATCTACACTATCCGAATGAGCAATGTTGTCATTGTCATTGTCTAAATGTAATCGCTCAAGCATTTGTAAGTCCTTCACATTTTGCACCTCATCTCCAGCGTCCTCTTCAATAACCGTTTCATTGTCTACTTCCATTCCGATCATTTCGGTTAAGTCTATCTCAAACCTCCCTTCTAGTCCCTCTTCTTGAAAGAACTCTCCGTCATATGTGTTTGGGTCTAAGTTGTAATCTTCATCGTTTGGGACAGGCACTTTACCGTGTGGCGATACCCTGTGCACAATATCCCAACCCTTAAGATGCCTTATGGTTTGACACGCATATGGGAGATAATAAACTTGCGTGGCCTGTTGGGCCACAATATAGACATCGTCTCCTGGTAAGACGGAATCATGTCGAATTTCGACTAGCCCAAGATTAGAATATGTCCGTCTCGTTACTTCAGGATCAAACCAATGGACATTTGAATATGACGGGATTAAAAGGTTTGGAACCATGAAACTTGAGTTCAGTATATTTCTTCAATTCTTCCATAATACTCGACCTCATCAACGCCGGGTGTAAAAACTCTAGAACTTGTGGTTCTTCGATTGGGCCGACTCTGCTCGTAGCTTGTTGTGCGAAAGCGATATCCATTCACGTCATAACCAGAAAATGACCTGACCCTATAGGCAAAGCCATCGGCAACCTGTCTCAACTAGGCACGCATAGACGCATCCCTCTGGCCCTGCAAGCTCAAGCAGGATACATCATTATATTATTCGCACGTACGATTAACTTGGAATGTCAAACTAAGTACGAGCTAAATTGGACGGTACCTTCCATTTGAACCAAGAAATGAAATCTGGGCATTCCATTTCCCGCACCCTGTCTAAGAAGGGTATCTACCTGCTGTGGGGTAGGATCCCTTGATTGATGCCAGAATTCATGAAGAAATTCCTTGTACCAACGAGAAACAAGGGGGTTGGATGCAGAATAGTGATGGCGTATTTAACAAGTTCATTGAGAACTTACTGCATGTACGGCGCCACTTCATCAAGGTTGGTCAACACGTATAGCATGATATGGCGCCACTCTTCATGATTCAAGGTCTTGGGGGTTGATGCACTTGCGCTTCCGAGTTGCCCTCGAAAAGGCTGAGGTTCGATTCATTTTCGCCAGCATTGTAACGAGGGGGTGGATTATGCACGCTAGGGAGGTTGTCACCATAGTATGTTGTTGTGAAGTTCGCCACCTCCTCCAGAATGTATGCCTCTGCAATGGAAGCCTCGATTTTGCATTTATTTCTACATTTCTTTCGAAGAACCTTTAGACATCTCTCGATTGGATAGCACCAACGGCCCTGCACGGGCCCCCCCATTCGTGCCTCATACGGGAGGTGCAAAATCAAATGCTGCATCGGATTGAAGAAGCCAGGGTGGAAAGATCTTCTCCAACTTACAGAGCAACACAGGTGCCATTCTTTCCAAGTCAGCAATCACGGTCCGAGATAACTCCTTGGCACAAAGTTGGCGAAAGAAATAGCTCAACTCTGCCAGCACTAGCCAGACATGCTCAGGGACATAGCCTCGAACCATCGCCAGAATGAAGCCGCTCAATCCATATGTGGTAGTCATGACTCTTCATCCCTAAGACTCGCATAGTAGATAAGTTCACTCCCCTCCTCAGATTAGCTGCATACCCATCAGGGAACATTAACGTCTGCATCCATTCTAGTACTTCCCTCCTTTGGGGCTTGCTCAAGACAAAATCGGCCTTAGGCCTTCTCCATGTCTTGCCATGACTAGGAGGCTTCATATGTTGGTTTGGTCTATCGCATAATGTTGCCAGATATACTCTAGCCTTAATGTTGTCCTTTGACTTGTCAGGAATGTCCATGATTGTTGCCCAAAGTGCCTCAGTGACATTCTTTTCAGTGTGCATTACATCAATGTTGTGTCGAAGGAGAAGGTCATCAAAATAGGGGAGCCGAGTCAAGCCCGACTTATGAGTCCACATATGTTGCTCTCCATATCCCACAAAACCACCTTCTGGATTGACCACGAGACCATCTATCTGTTCATGAACCACGGCACCAGTCATTATCGGTGGTGCAGGGTCTGTCACTACGACACCTTTCGTAAAGTTCTTAATGTCTCGTCTGAATGCATGGTCAAGAGGGAGGAATTGTCGATGTTTGTCGAACGATGAATACTTACCACCCTTCTGCAACCAAATGAACCTTAGACCTTCCTTGCATACTGGACATGGAAACTTCCTGTGAACACACCAGGCGCAGAATATCCCATACGCCAAGAAGTCATGCAGGGAGTAGTGGTACCAAACATGCATTTTGAAGTTTTTCTTTGTAGCTCGGTCGTATGTCCATACCCCTTCCTCCCAAGCATGGACCAATTCATCAATCACAGGCTCCATGAACACACCCATATTATTCCTCGGGTGTCTAGGAATTATCAACGACAAGAACACGTTCTGTCGTTGAAAGCATACGCCAGGGGGGAGATTGAGGGGGATAACGAACATGGGCCAACATGTGTATGGGGCAGCCATCATTCCATAAGGATTGAACCCATTTGTTGCCAGTGCAACACATACATTACGAGCCTCTTTAGCTTTCTCATGATGAATGCAATCAAAGTGGGTCCATGCTTCACCATCGTATGTATGTACCATACTGTCAGGATTGTATTGTTTGCCATTTTTGTGCCATGTCATCTGTTTCGTGGATTCCTCGGTCATGTATTGCCGTTGGATCCTCGGTATGAACGGAAGGTGCCGTAGGATTGTCACGGGAATGTCAAGCTGCCTCTTCTACCCATCACCAGAATCTACCTCCAGGAACCTAGAGGATTTACACTTTGGATAGTACTTTGCTTCCACATATTCTTTCCTAAATAGGACGCACCCCTTCGGACAAGCATGTATCTGCTCATATGACATCTTAAGTGCATGAAGGAGTTTCTGTGACTCGTGCATGCTCTTTGGCAGAAGGTGACCCTCCGGAAGCAGGCTGTCAACAACTGTCAACATACCATCGAAGGCGTCTCGACTCAGGCTATACTGGGACTTCAACGCCATTATGCATCCAATGGCATCTAGTTGAGAAACCTTTGTCTGGCCGTGAAGGGGTTTCTATGCCACGGCAAACATGTCGTAGAACACCTTTGCGGTTGCCTCTGGCTCCTCCTCCGTACATCCTTCAGTGAACTGTGCCTCGTGATAGTCATTTAACATGTCTGCTACCCCAGCATCAACATCATAATCCTCGATGTGTGGTCTGACCAACTCCTTTCTCATACGATCGGCTTCACCATGGTAGACCCACCGGGTTTAGTCTGCCGTAAATCCATTCTTCCAAAGATGTTCCCCCATGACCTTCTTCATTTGTTTTTTCCTGTTTGCACATTTGCTACAGGGACAACAAATTTTACTCGGTCCTTTAGCAGCCACGCCAAATGCCCATTCCAAGAAAGCATTGGTCTTGTCGATCCATTCATTGGTGACCTGACCCTGACTTGCGCGGCCTGTGTACATCCACTCACGGTCCTCCATCCTCTAACATATATAGCGATGAGTAATACAAACATCAATTGCATCTACACGACGTTCCTACTATCTAATAGATGAGGATAGGTCCTAATCCCACACGAGGATGCGTAGGTGGGGTTAGTTTCCATACTCTACTCCTATCCAAGACATAATTTCGGTAGCACCTCCCCGCTGTTCTCCAAATACACGTCCTGCCAGGGAGAGTGTGTATCCAGAGAACAACAGGGAGATGATGCCAAAACTCTGTATCGGATCAGAGTAGACCATGGAAACTAACCCCACCTACGCATCCGCGGGCTATCCAAAAAACATGGACAATTCGAAACAGATATAGTTTTAGATATGGAAATATCTGCATATTTCCAACCGTATCTCTTTCGAACGGGAGACGCCTAACTGGGTTACATGATCTACGACCATGATACGGAAAGAGGGGTTATACCTAGGGTGGCGGTGGAGTCAGGCTAGCGGGGCCGTGGCGGGTCGGTGTACTGGAGAGGCGACGCGGTGCAGGCAAACCCGCAGCGGCGAGGAAGGCGATCGGGGTCACTATGGTACTCCGCCTCTGCTCCGACGGGCTCTTCTTTACAAAAAAAGAAACATAAAACTGTTAATACAAAATTTCGGCAGCACCTCCCCTGCACGGTGAGGTTGCCAAAACCTGCAAGAAAACTAACGGCACGATGGCCGACATGCACATATATATGAACGGCACAATGGCCGACATGCACAAGATTATATCCAATCACATATATATAACAATGTCACAACCACTCCTACGACTACCACCACTGCTACTCTACCACTACTACTACCGCAACTACTAGTAATACTACGACGACGACGATGGTAGGGCATACCTAGTGGGCGTCGTAGGGCGGCGGTGGTGAAGGGGCCAGGGTGCCGGTGGACAAGTCGACGGCTGGGGAAGCACCGGGGACGACGCGAGCGTGGGCGGGGGCGGCGGCGGCGTGGGTGCGGGCGGGGGCAGCGGCGGGGCTGGCGCCTCCTTCCTCTTCCTCCTTCCTCCTCCTCCTTCTCTTCCTCCTTCCTCCTCTCCTCCTCTCCTCCTCCTCCTCTCTTTCTCCTCCTCCTCTGGCGGCACGGGCGGGGGGCGGTGGCGGCGGGGCTGGCGCGGCGGCGCAGGTGGGGGAGGCGGCTGGGCTGGCGCGGGCCGTGGCGGCGGCGGCGGCGCTGGCGCGGGCGTGCGTGTGTGCGTGCGTGCGGTGTGTGGGCCGGCTGTGTCGGGAGGTTAAATGCCTTCTTTGCCGAGTGCCCCTGATCTAGCACTCAGCAAAGTTTTTTTTTAATTCTTTGTCGAGTGCCACCTGGCTAGGACTCGGCAAAGAGGGGTTTTTTTTAATTTTTTTAAAAAAATCTTTGCCGAGTGTCATAGGTCCTGACACTCGGCAAAGAGACTCCTTTGCCGAGTGTCTTATCTTGACACTCGACAAAGAGGCTCCTTTGCCGAGTGCCATTTTTTTGACACTCGGCAAATATCTTTTGACCTTCAAACTTTTTGACACTCGGCAAATATCTTTTGACCTCCAAACTTTTTCTGCAGTCCTCAGACAATACCTGGTACCCCATGTTCCAATGTGGCACATTTCTCAGATTTTTTTCTATATTTCTTTAATTTATTTCATTTAATTGAATTTTCTTGTATAATTCAAATTATAACTGCTAGTCATTCGAATAGTGAAAAAAAATGAATGAGAAATGATATTCATGTTATTTAGTATAATGTGAGGCCGTATCCACGAACAGACCACCAGGTATTGTCTGAGAACTGTAGAAAAAGTTTGGAGGTCAAAAGTGAAAAAAATATGGTTTGCCGAGTGTCAAAAAATGGCACTTGGCAAAGGAGCCTGTTTGCCAAGTGTCAGGATAAGACACTCGGCAAAGGATTAACGGCGGCTGCCGGCCGTTAACGGCGGCGACCCTTTGCCGAGTGTTATTGTTTGACACTCGGCAAAATTGGTCTTTGCCGAGTGTTATTCTTTGCCGAGTGTTCGGCACTCGGCAAACCACCTTTTTTGCCGAGTGTCATTTGTTTGCCGAGTGCTTTCTCTTTGGCGCTCGGTAAACAGCCTCTTTACCGAGTGCCCGATAAAAAACACTCGGCAAAGTCTGGGACACTCGGCAAAGAAGCCGTCTCCGGTAGTGTCTTCTTTTGTGTGTGTGTGGTCAGATGGTAATCCTCCACCCCAGAAAAATTTGATGACAATATCCATATGGTCTTGCGATTTTGCTAGCTAGATCTAACAAAGGAGCGAAAAGTAAACAAGGGAAAACACACACACACAGTGTGACACTGACGACTTATTAGCTTTGTATCGTACTTTGGTTGATGATTATTTCAGGTGCTTGCATCAACGCGTACGCAGGAATTCTGAAGCTGTGCCGACCAGGGTCCAGGGCGTGGATGTTGCAGCGGGTCTGAACGATTGCCCTGCATCAACGCCGCAGCATCCTCCTATCTTCAAGTCTTACGCGGACTTCACCTTGAGTTCCACTGGGTTGTGGGCTGAAGACCAGGGATCCAGGCCGCATCAACGCGTACGCAGGACGTCTATGCAAGCTGCAAAGCTGTCAGAAGAAGATGGTGTGTCGTCATCACAACCACCGGAATTGGAAGACAAATCATCCCAAGCCAAAACCGCCAAGAGTGGTATATATGGGCCTGTTTGGATTAGTCCCTGGGAATCTTACCGGGCGCAAGTGCGGCTCGCAGGCGTCCGATTTCGAGCCTGGGCGCGAGTTTGCCTGGGCCCGGATGGTTCAGTTCGGCGGCTGGTGTCCTTTATTGGTGGGGGGGGGGGGGGGGGGGGGGGGGGGGTGGGGGCGCTGGTGCTGCAGGGGCTGCTGGATCTGGTGCTGGTGCGGGCAATATGTTTCCTTTGTGGCTGCAGGAGGAGGTGATGACGCGGCTGCTGCTGCTGCTGATGAGGATGGAGGTGCTGGCGCTGGCGCTGGTACTGGTGCTAGTGCTAGTGCCGGTACAAACCCTCCACAGGTATGGACATCCACCTACAAACTATACACATGCACAATACATACATTTGGTTGGCTATATTAGTCTGTAGTTAAGCTTTTGAGGTGTTTTTTTTTATCTTTGTTTGGTTGTCCGTAGAATCCTATATAAACCAATGCTGTGCTAAAAGTAGACCAAATACTACATTAGGACGTCCCCAACAAGGAACTTTTTGCTAGCTATTTGATTACGTGGGAGAAAGAGAACCTCAAAAACTAAATAGCTAGCGACAAGTTCCTCACCTAGCTCGCACAGGTCCCTATAAATCTACTCTCTCTGCTGACCGAGACCCACTCTTGCCTTCCTGTGGGGCTCACATTTTTTCCCTTTTTTTTAAATTTCTATCAGCCGGCGATTTGCTTTTGCTTGTTGAGGACGCCCTTAGCTAGTATGTCAGATTTATGTTATTAGATACTCAAGCTCATTGGTGCCACCACTATTGGAAACAGAGACTTTGCCGAGTGCAAAATTCTTTGCCGAGTGTCAAAAATCGGGCACTCGGCAAAGAATTGCACTCGGCAAAGATTTCTTTGCCGAGTGCCGGAAACTCGGCAAACACGGGCACTCGGCAAAGGACTTCTTTGCCGAGTGCCAGACTCTCGGCAAAATCTCTACACTCGGCATAGGCTGCCCGTGAAATGGCGTCCTGTCACGGTCTTCTTTGCCGAGCGTCTGCGATTACGCACTCGACAAAGATTTGTTTTTTTTGTTTTTAATTTCTTTGCCGAGTGCCCCAGATCTGGCACTCGGCAAAGATTTAAATTTTTTTTAAAAATTCTTTGCCGAGCGTCTCAGATCTGGCGCTCGGCAAAGATTTTTTTTTATTTTTAAAATACTTTGCCGAGTGCCCGCTGGACGGCACTCGGCAAAGATTTAATTTTTTTTTATTATTTCTTTGCCGAGTGCTCCTGTGGACGCACTCGGCAAAGAGGAAATTTAAAAAAAAATTTAAAACATTCTTTGCCGAGTGCCTGATGGTTGGCACTCGGCAAAGACACCCTTTGTCGAGTGCCATGCCCCGGCACTCGGCAAAGTTTTTTTGTTTTTTTTGTTTTTGGCCTCCATTTTTTTTGTGCAGCCTTTTTAAAGCACCAGGAACTCCTAGTTACAATTTGGGGATTTTTTGTAGCTTTTTGTTATATTTAGTTACTTTATTTCGTTTACTTGAATTTTTCCGGAAATTTGAAATTTGAACTTCACGTGGTACGAATAATGGAGTTTAATGATTCAAAAATTGATAGTCATGTTAGTGAGTGTTGTGAGAGGCCGTATCCAGGAACGGACCCGAAATTTCGGACATCTTGTTCACGAAACATGTCCGTGAAATTGCGTGTGAAGTGTTTATAAATTCTATAAAAAGCAAACGAAGTCTGAAAATCATGAAACTTGTTGAGATGTCGTGCTATCATATGTGGAGGCTATGATAAAAATTTCAGAAGATTTCGTGCACGTTGTCACGTACGATGCTTACAAACCAGGACATCTCCGCGCCGCCTTGCCCTCGCTGCCCACGCGCCCGGCCGCCCGCGCGCCGTGCCCTCGGCCGGCCATGCCCTCGGCCGGCCCTTCCCCTGGCCGCGCCGCCCGCTGCCGTCGCGCCCTGCCGCCAGCCGCGCCGTGTCCCCGGCCGGCCCTTCCCCCAGCCGCGCCGCCCGCGCGCCAGGCCGCGCCGTGCCCCCGGCTGGCCCTTCCCCCGGCCGCGCCGCCCTGACCCCGGCCGGCCCTACGCCCCGGCCGCGCCTTTTTTTCGGCCTTGCCCTACCCCCGGCCGCGCCCCGTGGACCACCTGCCCCGACGCCATCCGTGCTCGACCCCGTCCCCGACTCCGCCCGATCCCGACGTCGCCCGCCCCTACCCCGTCGCCCGTCAGGTATGCCTTCTCACTTATTATTGTCGAGGTAGTTGTAGTTGTAGTAGTATTAGTTGTACTAGTGGTAGTATTAGTACAACTAGTGGTAGTATTAGTAGTAGAATTAGTGGTAGTAGTAGTAGTAGAAGTAGTGGTAGTAGTAGTAGTACAACTAATGGTAGTAGTTGTAGCAATAGTGGTAGTAGTAGAAGAACCAATGGTAGTAGTAGTAGCAATAGTGAAAGTAGTAGTACAAGTAGTGGTACTACTTGGATATATTCTTCTGCATGGATTGATATCCAAACTACATGGCTTCTGTTGAGCCATATGTGCTTGTCGGCCATCGTGCTGTTATTTTTTGCAGGTTTTGGAAACCTCACCGTGCAGGGGAGGTTCTACCGAATTTTTTTGTAAATGACAGTATTTTGTTCCATTTTTGTAGAGAAGAGCCCGTCAGAGTTGAGTCGGAGTTCTCGCCACCGTGTCGGTCTGCCTGCACCGCATCGTCTCGCCACTGCACCGACCCGCCACGGCCCCGCTAGCCTGACTCCGTCGCCACCTTAGGTATAACCCCTCTTTTCGTATCATTGTCATAGATCGCGTAACCCAGTTAGGCGTCTCCCGTTCGAAAGAGATACGGTTGGAGGTATGTAGATCTTTGCATATCTATGACTGTATCTATTTCGGATTGTCCACGCTTTTTGGACAGCCCGCGGATGCGTAGATGGGTTAGTTTCCATGTTCTGCTCTAGTCCGAGACAGAGTTTCGGCATCACCTCCCTGTTGTTCTCCGGATACACACTCTTCTTTGGCAGGACGTGTATCTGGAGAACAGCGGGGAGGTGCTGCCGAAATTCTATCTCGGATAGGAGTAGAGCATGGAAACTAACCTCATCTACGCATCTGCGGTTGGGATTAGGACCTATCCTCACCTATTAGACAGTAGGAACACCACGTAGATGCAATTGATGGTTACATTACTCGCCGATACATATGTTAGAGGATGGATGACCGTCAGTGGATGTACACGGGCTGGAGAAGTCAGAGTGATTACACCACGGAATGGATGAACAAGACCAATGCTTTCTTGAACAGTGCATTTGGCAACGCTGCTAAAGGACATTGCCTAGTTTTGTGTCCCTATAGCAAATGTGGAAACAGGAGAAGGGTAAACAAGGTGGAAATGGGTAAACATCTTGTGAAGAATGGATTTACGCCGGACTACACCTGGTGGGTCCACCATGGTGAAGCCCATCGTATGAGAGAGGAGGTGGTGAGACCACGGGTGGAGGCTTTTGATGCTGATGCCGGGGGTAGCAGACATGTTAGATGACTTTCACCAAGGACAGTTCGATGAGGGACGTGAGAAGGAGGAGATGGAAGCAGCCGCACAGGCGTTCCATGATATGATGGACTCGGCACAGAAACCCCTTCACGATCGGTCAACGGTGTCTCAACTAGATGCCATTGGACGCTTAATGGGGTTGAAGTCTGAGTTAAACTTAAGTCGACCTGGCTTCGATAAGAAGTTGGCCGTGATTGGCACCTTGCTTCCGGAGGGCCACATTCTGCCGAAGAGCATGTACGAGTCACAGAAACTCCTTCGAGCACTTAAGATGCCGTATGAGCAGATACATGCTTGTCTGAAAGGGTGCCTCCTATTTAGGAAAGAACACGAGCATGCAAAGTTCTGTCCAAAGTGTAAATCCTCCAAATACCTAGAGGTAGACTCTGATGATGGCCAGAAGAGGCAACTTACGATCCCCATGAAAATCCTACAGTACCTTCCGTTCCTACCGAGGATCCAACGGCTATACAGGACCGAGGAATCCACGAAAAAGATGACATGGCACAAAAATGGCAAACGGTACAATCCTGACAAGATGGTACATCCATCCGATGGTGAAGCTTGGATCCGCTTTAATGACAAACATCGTGACAAAGCAGATGAGGCTCGTAATGTACGTGTCGCGTTGGCAACAGATGTGTTCAATCCTTATGAATGATGGCTGCCCCATACACATGTTGGCCCATCTTTGTTATCCCCCTTAATCTCCCCCCCGGTGTCTCCTTTCAACGACATAACGTATTCTTGTCATTGATAATTCCTGGACACCCAGGGAGTAATATGGGTGTGTTCATGGAGCCCATGTTTGATGAATTGGTCCATGCTTGGGACGAAGGGGTATGGACATACGATCGAGCTATAAAGACAACCTTCAAAATGCACGTTTGGTACCACTACTCCCTGCATGACTTTCTGGCGTATGGGATATTCTGCGCCTGGTGTGTTCACGGGAAGTTCCCATGTCCAATATGCAAGGAAGGTGTGAGGTTTAGTTGGTTGCAGAAGGGTGGCAAGTATTCGTCGTTTGATAGACATCATCGATTCCTATCTCTTGACCATCCATTCAGACAAGACATCAAGAACTTTACGAAAGGCGTCAAAGTGACAAACCCTACACCACGGATGATGAATGGTGCCGAGGTTCATGCTCAGATAGATGCTCTCGTGCCCAATGAAGAAGGTGGTTTTGTGGGATATGGTGAGCAGCATATGTGGACTCATATCTCGGGCATGACGAGGCTCCCCTATTTTGATGACCTTCTTCTACCACATAACATTGATGTAATGCACACTGAAAAGAATGTCGTCGAGGCACTTTGGGCAACACTCATGGACACTGAAAAGTCTAAGGACAACCCAAAGGCTAGAGTAGACCTGGTAACGTTGTGCGATAGACCAAATCAAGAGATGCAACCTCCTAGTCGTGGCAAGACCTAGAGAAGGCCTAAGGCTGATTTTGTCTTGAAAAAGGACCAAAGGAGGGAAGTACTTGAATGGATCAAGAAGCTAATGTTCCCTGATGGGTATGCAGCGAATCTAAAGAGGGGAGTTAACTTAGGCACTCTGCGAGTCAACGGGATGAAGAGTCATGACTACCACATATGGATTGAGCGGCTTCTTCCGGCGATGGTTCGAGGCTATGTCCTAGAGCATGTCTGGCAAGTGCTGGCAGAGTTGAGCTACTGTAAGTTAGAGAAGATCTTTCCACCCGCCTGCTTCTTGTCGATGCAGCATTTGATTGTGCACTTCCCGTATGAGGCACGGATGGGGGGGGGGGCCCATGCAGAACCGTTGGTGCTATCCAATCGAGAGATGTCTGAAGACTCTTCGCAAAAAATGTAGAAATAAAGCCAGAATTGAGGCTTCCATTGCAGAGGCATACATTCTAGAGGTGGTGTCGAACTTCATAGAGAAATACTACAATGAGAAACTTCCTAACATTCATAATCCACCCCCTCGTTACAATGTTGGCGAAAATGAATCGAACCTTAGCCTTTTCCAAGGGCAACTTGGAAGCACAAGTGCATCGACCACTAAGCAATTGAAAAATGAAGAGTGGCGCAGTATCATGCTATATGTGTTGACCAACCTTGTCGAGGTGCAACCGTTCATTCGGTAAGTTCTAAACGAACTTGTTTCATTTCACTGTATGTCCTTGTTTCGTCGTCCAACCCTCTTGTTTCTCGTTGGTACAGGGAATTTCTTCATCAATCCTGGCATGGATCAAGGCAACCTACCCCGCAAGAAAATGATACCCTTCTTTCACGGGGTGCGGGACCAGGGAGCCCCGATTTCATTTGTTGGTTCAAACAGGAAGCCCAAACTGATGCGCCTATAAGTGATGAGTTAAGACAAGTTGCAAATGGCTGTGCCGTTAGGGTCAAGTCATTTACTGGTTATGACATGAATGGATATCGTTTTCACACAGCAAGCTACGAGCAGAGTCGCCCCAATCGACAAACCACAAACAGCGGAGTTGTTACGCCCGGCACTGATGGACTCGACTATTATGGAAGAATTGAAGAAATCTACGAACTATAATTTTATGGTTCCAAACCTCTTACTCCTGTCATATTCAAATGCCACTGGTTTCATCCTGGTGTAACAAGACAGACCCCTAAGCTTGGGCTAGTCGAGATTCAACAGGATTCCGTCTATCCAGGAAAAGATGTCTACATTGTGGCTCAACAGGCCGTCTAGGTTTATTATACGTCATACGCGTGCAAAGACGTCGAGCATCTTAAGGGTTGGTCTATTGTGCACAAGGTATCGCCACACGGTAAACTACCTGTCCCAAACGATGAAGATTACAACTTCAACCCAAACACATATGATGGAGAGTTCTATCAAGAAGAGGGGCTACAAGGGAGGTTTGACATAGACTTAACCGAAGAGATAGGAATGGAAGTAGATAATGAAAGGGATGATGACGAGGACGCTGGAGACGAGGTGCAAAATCTGAAGGACATACAAATGCTTGAGCGATTACATTTCGGCAATGACAATGAAGACAACATTCCTCCTTAGGATAGTGTTGATGAGTTGGACAATCTTGATAGTGATGACGAGACCTATGATCCAGCTAATTTCAATCATGAAGATTATTTCTAATACACGTAATATTATGTTTTTTGTAATTATGTTTTGTTCATTTTTGCATATATTTCTAATACATGTAATACTATGTTTTTTGTAATTATGTTTTGTTTATTTTTGCACCTATTTCTAATTACGTCTTGTTTTTCTTTTTTATTGCAGGTGATTGAACAAAGATGGCGGGCGGCCGTCATAGGTCTATGAACTCGATTTACCAAAGACCACGTCGGTCGTAGGAGGGGGCGGAGGGGGCGGCAGAGGGATCGAACAGGAGGAGGAGGACCGCTAGCCGCAGGAGGGGGCCGTCTCCTCCCACGCCACGTGAGGAGGACCGCCAGCCGCAGGAGGAGGTGGCGCCCGTGGATGAGTCAGACGAGGAGTTGGTTCAGCAGACGGAGGAGGAGGAGGAGGAGGTGGAGGAGGAGGCGGCAGGCACGGGTTCCGCTTCCTGAAACTCCTCTTAGAGTGTCTACTTGCGAGGTCCCACGAGCCTCCCACAGGTTCCGCTTCCTCACCAATGCCCAGTGATTCGCCCCGAAGGACAAAAGTAAGTAACTGTATATGTTATCACCACTACTTCATATGATATGATGAAAAAAACTAATAATTTTTCTTAATTACTTATGCAGGAACTGGGTGGTTGTGTCGGGTGGTAGCGCACAACTAGTCAACGGCATCCTGGGTCTTCTGTGCAGGCAGCACTTCCCCGGCATTGTCACGTACGCATCGAAGACGGAGTCGGCCTACTCGTTTGACCACTACGTCGTCGCCTCCGATGCGGAGTACCCCAACAAGGCGGCGTGGGTGAAGGCAGAGTTTTGGGTAAGTCTCCCTTGCACAACATTGCTCAATACGTCACATTCATTGGACTTTTCTTGAAATAATGAATCGATACATCGCTTTTGTATGCAGACTTATTACAGATGCGAGGAGGGATTTGAGGCCAGGGCGGAGCAGGCGACTACCAAAGCCTGTAAAAAACTCGTCACCGACATGCATCACGAGGCGCACATCCAGGCCATCGTAACCTACTATGGGTCAAAGCTTGGAGAGAGGAAAACCAAGAAAGATGCAAGAGAGATGGAGCTGACCCAGGAGCAGTACCTTGAGGTAAATGAAGAACATCAATATTGATTCGATTTGAGATTAAGTTGGTTTAATTTGATCTTCTTATATGTCCAATACTTGATGACGTGTAGGTGATTCCCTGGTGGTGCCAAGCGTATCCTGAGTGCTGGGCGATGATGGTGGACAGGTAGTTCACGGAGGAGTACCTCAAGACGCACAGGGATGCCCGGGACCGTCGTTTACTGATGCAAGGTCCAGCACACCATCAAGGCAGCCGCAACCTCGCTGGATACAAACAAGCATGGGTACGCGAATTGATTTATCTATTGTCACGCTCAGTTCTGTCTGATTTCTAATCATCGTGCTGTCTTTCTCGCAGTCGGCGTCACATAGTGGCCAGGCTTGCTCGGACTTCCAGGCATGGTGTATGGCCCACAAGGGTAAGGCGACGTCCGACGTCTCCTTCAACCTGGAGGACCCGCCCGAGGCATACACGAACCCGAGCGTCCACTCCTGCATCAGTGAGTACACTGAGGTGGCGAGGTCGCTCCATGGGGCAGACCACGATCCGAGCACCCAGGACTTCGATGGAGAGGCCATCATGAGGGCGGGGCAAGGCAAGAAGCATGGGTGGTTCTAGCTTGGCGACGGCGTCATCGACACAGCCTCTACTCCCTCTCTCTCCCAGATCCGAGCACGGAGCACGAGCGAGAGCCCGGCCATTCGCACACGACCGACCACTGCACAGCACCGGGTCGACGCACTCGAGGTTATTCCTATTTTACTCGTCATACATTGATCTTTACACACCTTAATTAGCTTTGCATTACTGAAACATTGGAGTGAAATATTGCAGGCCCGGCTGGAACAAGAAATGAAGGAACGTCAGGAGCTGGGGGCCCAATTGGAGGCCGAGCGGGCCGAGCGGCAGGCCCAGGCGCAGAGGCTGATGGACATTACGGATTTCCTACAAGGGCTTGGGCAACGTATGGGCTTGTCTCTGCCACCTGGGCTGTTGGTTCCACCTCCGCCTCCGTGTCCTGCAGCTGCAGCTACTCCTGTGAGTATCAAAGTTTTTTACTTTCGCTTGTGCTTTGCTTGTATGGCCTATATCGTCCTAGATTAGCTATCAAAATAATCTTGTCTCACATGCAATCTTTTCTCCTTTGTGCAGTCTCCATCTGACGGTGGTTCGAATAATCCACCTCATGCACCTACGAATGATGCATCTGGGCCTTCACCATAGTCGCAGTGGCCGAGATGAGTGCATGTTGTATTTTTTACATTTGTTGTTCACTTGGTGATGGACTTGTGATATACTTGTGATGCACTTGTGGACTTTGATGGACTTGTAAACTTATTTGGATGGACTTGAGCACTTATTATTATATATTGTGATGGATGTGATATGGGCGGATGGATGTGTGGATGGATGAGATATATATGCAATGGATGAGATATATATGCGATGGATGAGATATATATGTGATATATGTTTGTATGAATGTATTTGTCATGATGGAATGCAAAAAAAAAATTGCCGTTTTGGGTCACTTTGCCGAGTGTTGCACTAGGCAAAGGACCCCTTTGCTGAGCGCAATGGTCACAACACTCGGCAAAGCTGGCAAAATGGGCGACCAAAAAACAGATTTTCCAGCTTTGCCGAGTGCTGTGACTACAACACTCGGCAAAGAAATTTAAAAAAAAAATTAAACTTTGCCGAGTGCCTACCGTGTTGGCACTCGGCAAAGAGTTTTTTTTAAAAAAAATAAAAAATCTTTGCCGAGTGCCTAGAGGGGTGGCACTCGGCAAAGAAAATTTTCAAAAAAAAATAAAAGCTCTTTGCCGAGTGCCTTCCGGGTTGGCGCTCGGCAAAGAATTTTTTTTAAAAAAATAAAAAATCTTTGCCGAGCGCATGGAGTGTTGGCGCTCGGCAAAGAAAATTTTCAAAAAAAAAAATAAAAGCTCTTTGCCGAGTGCCTCATGGTTTGGCATTCGGCAAAGAATTTTTTTTTAAAAAAAAAATCTTTGCCGAGCGCCTCACGGGTTGGCGCTCGGCAAAGAATTTTTTTTAAAAAAAATTTAAAAAATCTTTGCCGAGTGCCTGCAGGGTTGACACTCGGCAAAGTGACCGTCAACGGGACCGGCGCCGTGACGGTCGCTTTTCTTTGCCGAGTGCCCGATAAAATACACTCGGCAAAGAGTGCTTTGCCGATCAATTTTTTGCCGTGTGTGCTTTGCCGAGTGCCGCACTCGGCAAAGGCTTTGCCGAGTGCAATATAGCCTTTGCCGAGTGCCTCAGGCACTCGGCAAAGAACCTGAATCCAGTAGTGCACCAAAATGGAATATCGTCACATTCCCTGTTTCTATTGATACATGGAGCCATATGGAGGTGATAAAAAATGCGACACACTGTGAGCAACCACAAACAATGTCACTAAACGACTAAACACAGATTGCATGTGCAAGACAACTAAAAGCCAACGCATTGCATGTGTTTATGCTGCTTCGGATTGTACTGCATAAGTCTTAATCCATGCTAAGACTGGTACAAACAATTAATCACACCCTCGTCTTTCACAATAATCTCGGCTTGGACTTGGAGTGCCTCCTTTCGCTACACTATGTCGTGGCATATCTCCACTGTAAGTATGCCTTCCCTGATGACGTGAACAAGGCAGACACTGAGCCCAGGCGCCTAGCACAACTCCATCCCAATAGTTCCGCACTCAGATTCGACGTATTTTAGCGACGGTGAAGAGGTACGTACCAGCTGCCCAACCTGTTTTAATAACCACATTCCATTCCCAATTCCACTAGCACGTACTTCTCCATTACTATATTATTATTATATGTAGTAACAATATGTGTAGAAAATCAAGGGCTGCGGTGCTCCAAAAACCACCCAAGACATAGCAAGATCCCAAAGAAACCATAGCCCTTGATTTTTAGAACTAGTAGGACCATTAAATAAATTAAATAATCAGAGAAAAAAAAGAAAAAAAAACAAATCCCTGAAATCTTCGTCTGCCTGGGCTACTTGTACATATGAAGTAATTATCACTTTTCTAAGAAAAATAGATACAGTTAAGTATATACTTGTTACTATTCTCACGTACGGACTATGTTGGAGTACGCAAGAACATTAACTTTTAACATGATGTTGGTGTTAAAAGTGATCTGCTATGGCTAGTGACAAATAAATCACGTACACGATCAACTTGATGTTGCTGTTCAAAATGGATCTAGTCATGTTGAAACGATCATTACAGATAATGTTAGTCTTTCCGCATTAAAAAATTAATTTTACAGGTATATATATCACACATGATCTTTATTTGTCAACTTACAAGAAAAGAACATGTTAGTAAAACAAGATAATTTATATCTCATCCACATGTCACATTATTGCATCAAATACCAAAGTAAGATCATGCATGCATGTATATTAGATTAACTAATAAGAAGAGGTTTTCTCTATTTATTCTTTGTTTCTTCTATTACCTCTTCTAATTAAGAAGAGGTAATATGTAATAATTTACATTGAGATCAACGGTACACAGACACTTCCGAGTACGGTACGGTTGTCTGTTGTTAATTGTTTTAGCTGAGTTCCACGTCATTGCCATTGACCTTCATCAATCATCAATGCTAGACTAATTATGCTAATCAAAATTATTTTTCCTTGATGATTTTTATTGCAGTCTTCGGAGATTCAGCCTTTTGCCTCTTGATCCTCGGTGGGAGGAGTTTGTGGATTAAGTTGGTGGATCTCATGACGTTGGGAGCATTTTGGGTAGTCCTGTCTGCTACCCCATATATATGCCGCATGCGTGGAGCTGGTGTTAGTCTACCGAGGAGTTTGGGAATTAAGTTGGGGGATCTCATGATGTTGGGAGCATTTTGGGTAGTCCTGTGCTGCCCCATATATATGCCGCATGCGTGGAGTTGGTGTTAGTCTACTACACGGTCATCTTCTTCCAACAGTATCTATATGCTCTTGATAGACCTTTGCGTGCTTTAAACCCCTAATAATGTTGCTCGACGATCATGCCTGTTGTTCAGTATATTTCCTTTCACTCTAGCACTTGTACCTGCAAGTATGTTAGGAACATAAATGATATGTGTGTTATGTTAAATGAGGCTTCAATTTTGTTTTCGTATGCCTCCGCATGCATGAATGTCTACCCATCTTCGAGAGCTCCATCGGGGGTCCAGTTTGCATTGTGGAATTTCTACAAGTGGTGAAGGTAGCTCTTTCATTCACTTCGTTGCTATGATCTTGGTTACTGTATTATTGATTTATTGTAAATTGTGGTGACGAACACTACGTCAGATATGCTTTGTTGGGGCGGCTAATAGGCATTTGTAGGGACGGTTTGGCCAGCCGCCCCTACCAAAGCGTGGCTACAAATAGCCGATTTATAGGGGCGGTTCCCAGACTGCCCCTAAAAATCGATTTGTAGAGGCGGCTGGTGTTATCAGCCGCCCCTACAAATCGATTTGTAGGGACGACTGGTAACACCAGCCGCCTCTACAAAATCAATTTGTAGGGGCGGCTGTATTACCAGCCGCCCCTATAATCCCTGCATGTAGGGGCGGTTCAATCTAGAACCGCCCCTACAGTATATTTTTCGGTAAAAAAATATAAATTTATAATTCAAATTCGACCAGAACATATATATATATATATATATATATATATATATATATCTTTTTTCTAGAGATTCTAGAGAAAGTGAAGCGAAAGAGTTTTCTTTGTATAAGAATTAGGTCTATATCATATCTAAATAGAAGGGAAATCAAAAAGAAGGGAAGTGGGGATTACATTGGATGAATCCTTAAGGAAGACATATCACAAAAGAAACAAAGGCTAAAGTAAGCGCTCCATTTGTAGTTGGCTACTGAATATACTCTCCCTATATATATAATTCGAATATGACCAGAACATATATAATTCAAATCTGACCAGAAGCACAAGAACATTATATAAACTACCATTATAAGTCCAATTCTCAAGGATCCTGATGCTTAATTCTGCAAGGCCCTACTATTCCCCATCTCCCATCCCTAATTAGGAGACTGACAACAATGTGAACACCAAACCTGAAAAAGGATGACAAAAGTCAAGGAAACCAACCTGAAAAGGATGACAAAAGATATAATCTTCGGTAACCTACTAGCCATATTGGTCCTCCAGAAATGTACGGGCAACATAAATAAGAGAGTACTGGCTAAAAATAAAAATGAAGTCAATAGAGTGAAACATTGATATAGTTTGCCAAACAAAAAGGTTTTTATCAAAACAGAGACCATATTCGCCAGGCAACCAAAATCCATCATATGGATGCTCTTCAAGTAGTAAGCAGCGTTGTGTGAACATTTGCACAAAAACGTTCGTTCACTCACAAGGGGACTTCAGATGGATACCTGTAACAGGAAAACAAAGATACTGGCATTTACCAGTGACAGTGAAAAGCTCATCATGCCCCCACACAGGTACCTACAGTGATGCCAGCTTTGTAAATAGAAACTGCTAGACTGTCATTTAAGCTTGATCGTACTTGCACCAGCAACTTACATTGTTCTCAATCTTGCTAGTAAAGGCAGAATAAAGCCCACACATGCATGGAAGATGCAGAACACTATCACCAGTGCTACAATCTCCTAGCACTACCGGACTCGTTGAGTTTGCCGAGTGTCTGAAACACTCGGCAAAATACAGAAAACACTCGGCAAATTGTTCGCCGAGTGTAACACTCGGTGAATAGCACTCGCCATAAACAGTTCCGGCAAAGCCAACTTTGTCGAGTGCCATTTATTGGGCACTCGGCAAAGTTTTTGCCGTGTGCAGTTTGGCTCTCGGCGAAAAGAAACGGTCATAACATCAGACCCACCGTTAACAGCGACTTCGCCGAGTGTCAAACGGCAAGGCACTCGGCAACTAATTTTTTTAAATATTTTTGGTTTTTAGAATTCCTTGTCGCCGAGTGCTGCTCTCGGTAAATTATAATAATATGCCGAGTGCTGCGCAGGCAGACACTCGGCAAACATTTTTCAAACAGTATTTGGTTTTTTAAAAAATAGCTTTTCGCCGAGTGTGATAATACCTACACTCAGTAAATATTTCATATTTTCTGAGAGTCTTGGTCATAACACTCGGCAAAGCCTCAGAAATCTGAATTTTTTTTGTTTTTGCATTACATTTCACAGCACACACACACACACACACACACATATATATATATATATATATATATATATATATATATATATCACAGCACAGATATGTTTCACAGCACAGATATATTACACATCACATATATATATCATCTCCACACACCACATATCACATACATCACAATAATCCACAATGGTACACAAATGTCATACCACAATACCAACATAAGGTTCGAGTTTAAAGTATCCACCACAAGTGCATTACAAGTATAAGTGCAACACAAGGAATAAGTTCAACACATGAAAAGAAGCAAATCACCAATTAGACCACGGCGACTGCTGCGGTGGGTCATGAGGTACATCGTTTGATGCTGCCGATTGACCCTGCACAAAGAATAGATAAGATTACTTGATAGCTGCAAAAGGAATTGTTGAGACATATATAGCTAGTAGCATTGCAATTCAAAAGGCAATACAACAAATACAACTGTGTGTGTGTGAGTGTGTGTGTGTGCTGGTGTGCTGGTGTGTGTGTGTGTGTGCTGGTGTGTGTGTGTGTGAGTGAGTGTGTGTGCTGGTGTGTGTGTGAGTGTGTGCTAGTGTGTGTGTGTGTGTGTGTGTGAGTGTGTGCTGGTGTGTGTGTGTGTGTGAGTGTGTGTGTGTGCTGGTGTGTGTGTGAGTGTGTGTGTGTGTGAGTGGACATGGGGATAGATGTACTCACAGGAGTGTCTTCAGGAGGACGAGGAGGAAGGAATAGCGCTTGTGGCAGAGGTTCACCCATCTTCGCGCCGAGATTTTGCATCCACTGAAACATCTGCTCCTGCCTCTGCCGATCAACGTCAATCTTCGCTGCCAATGCTATTCTCTGCCTCCTCTCTTCTTCTAGCTCGGCCTACAAAATTTCACCCCAATGTTACAATGGAAATCAAAGGTATGTAAGAAATAATGAACGACGACTAAAAGAGTAATAACCTGCAAAGTCTGCATGGCATGCTGTGTACTGGTCGGCCGTGGGCGTATGGGCGGCCTCTAGCCCATGTTGCTTGCTCGGATCTGGGAGAGAGTGGGAGTAGTGGCCGTGTCGACGACGCTGTCGCCAAGCCAGTACCTGCCATGCTTCTTGCCTCCTCCCACCCTCATGACAAGGTCTCCTTCGAAATCCTGGGTGCTCGGATCGTACTCTGGCCCATGGACCACCTTGGCCGCCGTTGTGTACTCGGTGAGACGGTTGTGGATGGAGGGATTGCTGTACGTCGAGGGGGGGTCCTCCGGGTTGAAGTCGACGACGGACGTCGCCTTGCCCTTGTGGGCCATAGCCCATGCCTTTACCTGGGAGCAAGGTGCGCCACCATGTGACGCCGACTGTGAAACAAACAGTAAGATCATTAGAAACTATGCAGAAGCAAGCGTTGGAATACATAAATGAAGTCACATACCCATCTCTCCGCGTACTCGGCAAGGGTAAGGTTCCCCTGATGGTGTGGTGCACCTGTCATCATCAAACGCCGCTCCCGGCAAGCGGCGTGTGTCTCCGACCACTCCGGGGAGCACCACTTGTCCACCATCCTCCTCCAGCACTCGCCTTTATCGGCCACCCAATTTGGAGGCACCTACACGTCAACAAGCATTTATCATATAAGAAGATCACAGTAAGTGTACTTAATCTCAGGAAGAAACAATATTTACCAGCATGTATTGCTCTTTGGTCAGCGTCAAGGTTCTTGCGAGGTCTTTATCGATCTTCACTTCCTCGAAGACAGCTTTGTATTGCTGTACAGCCAGGATACGCGCCTCGTAGTGCATGTCCTTCATGAGCTTGTAGCAGGCTTTGTGAGTGTGCCTCTTGGCCCTCTCCTCGTATCCCTCATCACATCTGTAGAAATCCTACATATAAACATTATGTATGTAGTCATTATTTCAAGGATGTGATAGGAATGCGATGTATTGAGCAAGATAGTGCGGGGAAGGCTTACCCACAACTCTTTCACAACCCGCTGCGCCTTGTTATCGAATTTCCTGCCTTCTCGATCTTGTGCATCGGGGGCAGACGCATAGTGCTAGAACGTGTAGGCCAGCTCCACCCCTCCTACCCAGTCCACCAGGCCGGGGAAGTGTTCCCTACATAGAAGACCCAGGATTCCACCGGGAATGCGTTTGTGATCACCTGCAGCCACAACATTCCGTCCCATGTCCAAGTGATTAACGAAAAAATATTAGTTTGTATTTTGCCATGTTAAACATATCAAATGAAGTAGCGATAACATCTTAAGATACTTACCTTGGCCCATTGGGGCGAATCACCGGCCGTTTCGTGAAAGGTATAGGCTGTTCCGGGAGGCGTGAAGGGCCTCGCAACCAGATCTTCGAAGCAGAGGAAGAGGAACCCCCCGCCAAGGGCTCCTCCTCTGCCTCGTGCTCCTCGTGCTCGCCCTCCTCCTCCTCATGCTCGCCCTCCTCCTGCTCGGCCTGCTCCTCGTGCTCCTCATGCTCGTGCTGCTCCTCCTCTGCCTCCTCCTGAGGCGAGAGAGGTATAGGCGACGGCGGCCGAGTCGCTGCACGCGCCTGTCGACCCTGACCTCTCAGCCGACCCCTGCGCCTCCGTGGTGGCTCCTCAGCTGCAGGAGCCTCCTTAGCTGGAGCAGACGCCGAGCTCCGGTAAAACGACCCAATGGACCTCATACCGCCCACCATCTTTTGTCAATCACCTACAATTAAAAAGAGTAAACCAATAAGCACATATAAACAGGACAACCTGAAAAAGAAATGTAAAATAAACGAAACATAATTAGAAAATGATAGTATTACTTGTATTAGAAATAGGCATCATGATTGGGATCAGCCGGATCATAACTCTCATCATCACTATCACACATGTCGAAATAATCAACACTATCCGAAGGACCAATGTTGTCATCATCGGCATTGCCTATACGCACTCGCTCAAGTAATTCTAAGTCTTGCACATTTTCCACCTCATCTCCATCGTCCTCTTCATCAACCCTTTCATTATCTACTTCCATTTCGATCGCACCGGTTAAGTCTATCTCAAAACTCCCTTCTAGCCCCTCCTCTTGATAGAACTCCCCGTCATATGTGTTTGGGTCTAAGTTGTAATCTTGATCATTTGGGAGAGGTAGTCTACCATGTGGCTATGTCTTCTGCACAATATACCAACCCTTAAGACGGTCGTCATTTGGGCACGCGTATGGCAGATAATAAACTTGCGTCGCCTGTTGAGCAACAACATAGACATCTTCCCCTAGATAGACGGAATCCTGACGAATTTCGACCAGCCCAAGATTAGGGGTCCGTCTCGTTACTATAGGATCAAACCAATGACATTTGAATATGACAGGCTTAAGGGGTTTGGAACCACAAAATTTGACTTTGCAGATTTCTTCAATTCTCCCATAATAATCGGCCCCATCAGTGCCAGGCGTAAGAACTCCGGTATTTGTGGTTCTTCTATTGGGCCGACTTTCCTCATGTGCTGTCGTGTGAAAGCGATATCCATTCACGTCATAAGCGGCAAATGACCTGACCCTATACAGAAAGCCACTGGACACCTGTGCTAACTCGAGTGAAGCGAAAGAGTTTTCTTTGTATAAGAATTAGGTCTATATCATATCTAAATAGAAGGGAAATCAAAAAGAAGGGAAGTGGGGATTACATTGGATGAATCCTTAAGGAAGACATATCACAAAAGAAACAAAGGCTAAAGTAAGCGCTCCATTTGTAGTTGGCTACTGAATATACTCTCCCTATATATATAATTCGAATATGACCAGAACATATATAATTCAAATCTGACCAGAAGCACAAGAACATTATATAAACTACCATTATAAGTCCAATTCTCAAGGATCCTGATGCTTAATTCTGCAAGGCCCTACTATTCCCCATCTCCCATCCCTAATTAGGAGACTGACAACAATGTGAACACCAAACCTGAAAAAGGATGACAAAAGTCAAGGAAACCAACCTGAAAAGGATGACAAAAGATATAATCTTCGGTAACCTACTAGCCATATTGGTCCTCCAGAAATGTACGGGCAACATAAATAAGAGAGTACTGGCTAAAAATAAAAATGAAGTCAATAGAGTGAAACATTGATATAGTTTGCCAAACAAAAAGGTTTTTATCAAAACAGAGACCATATTCGCCAGGCAACCAAAATCCATCATATGGATGCTCTTCAAGTAGTAAGCAGCGTTGTGTGAACATTTGCACAAAAACGTTCGTTCACTCACAAGGGGACTTCAGATGGATACCTGTAACAGGAAAACAAAGATACTGGCATTTACCAGTGACAGTGAAAAGCTCATCATGCCCCCACACAGGTACCTACAGTGATGCCAGCTTTGTAAATAGAAACTGCTAGACTGTCATTTAAGCTTGATCGTACTTGCACCAGCAACTTACATTGTTCTCAATCTTGCTAGTAAAGGCAGAATAAAGCCCACACATGCATGGAAGATGCAGAACACTATCACCAGTGCTACAATCTCCTAGCACTACCGGACTCGTTGAGTTTGCCGAGTGTCTGAAACACTCGGCAAAATACAGAAAACACTCGGCAAATTGTTCGCCGAGTGTAACACTCGGTGAATAGCACTCGCCATAAACAGTTCCGGCAAAGCCAACTTTGTCGAGTGCCATTTATTGGGCACTCGGCAAAGTTTTTGCCGTGTGCAGTTTGGCTCTCGGCGAAAAGAAACGGTCATAACATCAGACCCACCGTTAACAGCGACTTCGCCGAGTGTCAAACGGCAAGGCACTCGGCAACTAATTTTTTTAAATATTTTTGGTTTTTAGAATTCCTTGTCGCCGAGTGCTGCTCTCGGTAAATTATAATAATATGCCGAGTGCTGCGCAGGCAGACACTCGGCAAACATTTTTCAAACAGTATTTGGTTTTTTAAAAAATAGCTTTTCGCCGAGTGTGATAATACCTACACTCAGTAAATATTTCATATTTTCTGAGAGTCTTGGTCATAACACTCGGCAAAGCCTCAGAAATCTGAATTTTTTTTGTTTTTGCATTACATTTCACAGCACACACACACACACACACACACACACACACATATATATATATATATATATATATATATATATATATATATATATATATATATATATATATATATATATATATATATCACAGCACAGATATGTTTCACAGCACAGATATATTACACATCACATATATATATCATCTCCACACACCACATATCACATACATCACAATAATCCACAATGGTACACAAATGTCATACCACAATACCAACATAAGGTTCGAGTTTAAAGTATCCACCACAAGTGCATTACAAGCATAAGTGCAACACAAGGAATAAGTTCAACACATGAAAAGAAGCAAATCACCAATTAGACCACGGCGACTGCTGCGGTGGGTCATGAGGTACATCGTTTGATGCTGCCGATTGACCCTGCACAAAGAATAGATAAGATTACTTGATAGCTGCAAAAGGAATTGTTGAGACATATATAGCTAGTAGCATTGCAATTCAAAAGGCAATACAACAAATACAACTGTGTGTGTGTGAGTGTGTGTGTGTGCTGGTGTGCTGGTGTGTGTGTGTGTGTGCTGGTGTGTGTGTGTGTGAGTGAGTGTGTGTGCTGGTGTGTGTGTGAGTGTGTGCTAGTGTGTGTGTGTGTGTGTGTGTGAGTGTGTGCTGGTGTGTGTGTGTGTGTGAGTGTGTGTGTGTGCTGGTGTGTGTGTGAGTGTGTGTGTGTGTGAGTGGACATGGGGATAGATGTACTCACAGGAGTGTCTTCAGGAGGACGAGGAGGAAGGAATAGCGCTTGTGGCAGAGGTTCACCCATCTTCGTGCCGAGATTTTGCATCCACTGAAACATCTGCTCCTGCCTCTGCCGATCAACGTCAATCTTCGCTGCCAATGCTATTCTCTGCCTCCTCTCTTCTTCTAGCTCGGCCTACAAAATTTCACCCCAATGTTACAATGGAAATCAAAGGTATGTAAGAAATAATGAACGACGACTAAAAGAGTAATAACCTGCAAAGTCTGCATGGCATGCTGTGTACTGGTCGGCCGTGGGCGTATGGGCGGCCTCTAGCCCATGTTGCTTGCTCGGATCTGGGAGAGAGTGGGAGTAGTGGCCGTGTCGACGACGCTGTCGCCAAGCCAGTACCTGCCATGCTTCTTGCCTCCTCCCACCCTCATGACAAGGTCTCCTTCGAAATCCTGGGTGCTCGGATCGTACTCTGGCCCATGGACCACCTTGGCCGCCGTTGTGTACTCGGTGAGACGGTTGTGGATGGAGGGATTGCTGTACGTCGAGGGGGGGTCCTCCGGGTTGAAGTCGACGACGGACGTCGCCTTGCCCTTGTGGGCCATAGCCCATGCCTTTACCTGGGAGCAAGGTGCGCCACCATGTGACGCCGACTGTGAAACAAACAGTAAGATCATTAGAAACTATGCAGAAGCAAGCGTTGGAATACATAAATGAAGTCACATACCCATCTCTCCGCGTACTCGGCAAGGGTAAGGTTCCCCTGATGGTGTGGTGCACCTGTCATCATCAAACGCCGCTCCCGGCAAGCGGCGTGTGTCTCCGACCACTCCGGGGAGCACCACTTGTCCACCATCCTCCTCCAGCACTCGCCTTTATCGGCCACCCAATTTGGAGGCACCTACACGTCAACAAGCATTTATCATATAAGAAGATCACAGTAAGTGTACTTAATCTCAGGAAGAAACAATATTTACCAGCATGTATTGCTCTTTGGTCAGCGTCAAGGTTCTTGCGAGGTCTTTATCGATCTTCACTTCCTCGAAGACAGCTTTGTATTGCTGTACAGCCAGGATACGCGCCTCGTAGTGCATGTCCTTCATGAGCTTGTAGCAGGCTTTGTGAGTGTGCCTCTTGGCCCTCTCCTCGTATCCCTCGTCACATCTGTAGAAATCCTACATATAAACATTATGTATGTAGTCATTATTTCAAGGATGTGATAGGAATGCGATGTATTGAGCAAGATAGTGCGGGGAAGGCTTACCCACAACTCTTTCACAACCCGCTGCGCCTTGTTATCGAATTTCCTGCCTTCTCGATCTCGTGCATCGGGGGCAGACGCATAGTGCTAGAACGTGTAGGCCAGCTCCACCCCTCCTACCCAGTCCACCAGGCCGGGGAAGTGTTCCCTACATAGAAGACCCAGGATTCCACCGGGAATGCGTTTGTGATCACCTGCAGCCACAACATTCCGTCCCATGTCCAAGTGATTAACGAAAAAATATTAGTTTGTATTTTGCCATGTTAAACATATCAAATGAAGTAGCGATAACATCTTAAGATACTTACCTTGGCCCATTGGGGCGAATCACCGGCCGTTTCGTGAAAGGTATAGGCTGTTCCGGGAGGCGTGAAGGGCCTCGCAACCAGATCTTCGAAGCAGAGGAAGAGGAACCCCCCGCCAAGGGCTCCTCCTCTGCCTCGTGCTCCTCGTGCTCGCCCTCCTCCTCCTCATGCTCGCCCTCCTCCTGCTCGGCCTGCTCCTCGTGCTCCTCATGCTCGTGCTGCTCCTCCTCTGCCTCCTCCTGAGGCGAGAGAGGTATAGGCGACGGCGGCCGAGTCGCTGCACGCGCCTGTCGACCCTGACCTCTCAGCCGACCCCTGCGCCTCCGTGGTGGCTCCTCAGCTGCAGGAGCCTCCTTAGCTGGAGCAGACGCCGAGCTCCGGTAAAACGACCCAATGGACCTCATACCGCCCACCATCTTTTGTCAATCACCTACAATTAAAAAGAGTAAACCAATAAGCACATATAAACAGGACAACCTGAAAAAGAAATGTAAAATAAACGAAACATAATTAGAAAATGATAGTATTACTTGTATTAGAAATAGGCATCATGATTGGGATCAGCCGGATCATAACTCTCATCATCACTATCACACATGTCGAAATAATCAACACTATCCGAAGGACCAATGTTGTCATCATCGGCATTGCCTATACGCACTCGCTCAAGTAATTCTAAGTCTTGCACATTTTCCACCTCATCTCCATCGTCCTCTTCATCAACCCTTTCATTATCTACTTCCATTTCGATCGCACCGGTTAAGTCTATCTCAAAACTCCCTTCTAGCCCCTCCTCTTGATAGAACTCCCCGTCATATGTGTTTGGGTCTAAGTTGTAATCTTGATCATTTGGGAGAGGTAGTCTACCATGTGGCTATGTCTTCTGCACAATATACCAACCCTTAAGACGGTCGTCATTTGGGCACGCGTATGGCAGATAATAAACTTGCGTCGCCTGTTGAGCAACAACATAGACATCTTCCCCTAGATAGACGGAATCCTGACGAATTTCGACCAGCCCAAGATTAGGGGTCCGTCTCGTTACTATAGGATCAAACCAATGACATTTGAATATGACAGGCTTAAGGGGTTTGGAACCACAAAATTTGACTTTGCAGATTTCTTCAATTCTCCCATAATAATCGGCCCCATCAGTGCCAGGCGTAAGAACTCCGGTATTTGTGGTTCTTCTATTGGGCCGACTTTCCTCATGTGCTGTCGTGTGAAAGCGATATCCATTCACGTCATAAGCGGCAAATGACCTGACCCTATACAGAAAGCCACTGGACACCTGTGCTAACTCGAGATCCATAGACTCATCGGTTTGGCCCTGCAAGCTCAAGCAGGATATATCGTTAAACTAAGTACAAGCAACTTGTAATGTCAAACTAAGTACGAGCAAAGTTGGACAATACCTTCTGTGCGAACCAAGAAATGAAATTGGGCATTCCATTTCCCGCACCCTGTTTAAGAAGGGTATCACATTCCTGCGGGGTAGGTTCCCTTGATAGATGCCAGTAGTGATCAAGAAATTCCCTATAATAATGAGAAACAAGAGAGTTGGATACCGAATAGTGACAGCATATTTAACAAGTTCGTTGTGAACTTACTGCATGTACGGCTCCACTTCGGGAAGGTTGGTCAACACATAGTGCATGATAGTGCGCCACTCTTCATGTCTCAATGTCTTGGGTTTCCAATCACTTGCACTTCCAAGCTGCCCTCGAAAAAGGCTGAGGTTCGATTCATTTTCGCTAGCATTGTAGCGAGGGGGTGGATTATGCACGCTAGGAAGGTTGTCACTATAGTAACTTGTTGTGAAGTTTGACACCTCCTCCAGAATGTATGCCTCTGCAATGGAAGCCTCAATTTTGCCTTTATTCTTACATTTACTTCGAACAACCTTTAGACATCTCTCGATTGGATAGCACCAACGGCCCTGCACGGGCCCCCCATTCGTGCCTCATACGGGAGGTGCAAGATCAAATGCTGCATCAAAATAAAAAAGCCGGGTGGAAATATCTTCTCCAACTTATAGAGAAGCACCGGCGCCATTCTTTCCAAGTCCTCAACCACTTTTCGAGACAACTCCTTGGCACAAAGCTGGCGGAAGAAATAGTTCAACTCTGCCAGCACTAGCCAGACATGCTCAGGGACATAGCCACGAACCATCGCCAGAAGAAGCCACTCAATCCATATGTGGAAGTCATGGCTCTTCATCCCTTTGACTCGCAGAGTAGATAAGTTCACTCCCCTCCTCAGATTCGTTGCATACCCATCAGAGAACATCAACGTTTGCATCCATTCAAGTACTTGCCTTCTTTGGGGCCTAGTCAAGACGAAATCGGCCTTAGGCTTGCTCCATGTCTTGCCGCCTCTAGGAGGCTTCATTTCTTGCTTTGGTCTATCGCATAACGTTGCTAGGTCCACTCTAGCCTTAACGTTGTCCTTTGACTTTTCAGTGTCCATGAGTGTTCCCCAAAGTGCCTCGGCCATATTCTTTTCAGTATGCATCACATCAATGTTATGTGGAAGAAGGAGGTCATCATAATAGGGGAGCCTCTCCAAGCCCGACTTATGAGTCCACATATGTTGATGACCATATCCCACAAAACCATCGCCTTGTGGGTTGACGACGAGAGCATCTATCTGAGCACGAACCTCGGCACCAGTCATGATCTACGGTGCGGGGTCTGTCCCTACCACACCTTTCATAAAGTTCTTGATGTCGCGTCTGAATGCATGCTCAACAGGGAGGAACTATCGATGCTTGTCGAACGAAGAATACTTGCCACCCTTCTTCAACCAAATGAACTCCACAGCTGTCTTGCATAATGGGCATGGGAACCTCCCATGAACACACCAGGCGCAGAATATCCCATACGCCAAGAAGTCGTGCAGGGAGTAGTGGTACCAGACATGCATTCTGAAGTTCCTCTTCGTAGCTCGGTCATATGTCAACACCCCTTCCTCCCAAGCACAGACCAGCTCATCAATCAGAGGCTCCATGAACACACCCATCTTACTCCCCGGGTGTCCAGGAATTATCAATGACAAGAATATATTATGTCGTCGAAACACGACACCAGGGGGGAGATTGAGGGGGATAACGAAGATTGGCCAACAAGTGTATGGGGCAGCCATCAGTCCATAAGGATTGAACCCATCTGTTGCCAGCGCAACACGTACATTACAAGCCTCAAGAGCTTTCTCACGATGAATCCCATAAAAGTGGGTCCATGCTTCACCATTAGATGGATGTACCATCTTCTCAGGACTGTATCGAGTGCCATTTTTGTGCCACGTCATCTGTTTCGTGGTTTCCTCGGTCATGTACACTATTCGCCTAAACGGCCGTTTAGCCCGTTTACACACCGTTTAAACACTACACGGTGGTACACCGTTTCCGTTTAATCGGTTGTTTTGACCGTTTAAACGGCCGTTTTTCCCGTTTAAACACCCGTTTTGCCCGAATAATGGGCTAAACGGTAGGTGACCGACTGTTTACCGTTTAGCGTTTAGGATAACACTGGTCATGTATAGCCGTTGGATCCTCGGTAAGAATGGAAGGTACCGTAGGATCTTCACAGGGATCTCAAGCTGCCTCTTCTGACCATCACCAGACTCTACCTCCAGGTACCTAGAGGATTGACACTTTGGACAGTACTTTGCTTTCTCGTGTTCTTTCCTAAATAGGACGCACCCCTTCGGACAAGCATGTATCTGCTCATATGACATCTTGAGTGCACGAAGGAGTTTCTACGACTCGTACATGCTCTTTGGCATAATGTGAGCTTCTGGAAGCAAGCTGCCAATAACTGCCAACGTAGCATCATAACAATCTCGACTCATGCTAAACTGAGCCTTTAAGGCCATTACCCGTCCAATGGCATCCAGTTGAGAAACCTTTGTGTGGCCGTGAAGGGGTTTCTATGCCGAAGACAACATGGCATCCAGCGAGACATTAAGAATCAATTGCATGTACACGATGTTCCTACCATCTAATAGGTCAGGATAGGTCCTAATCCCACACGAGGATGCGTAGCTAGGGTTAGTCTCCATGGTCTACTCCGATCCGAGACAGAATTTCAGTAGCACCTCCCCACTGTTCTCCAAATACACGTCCTGGTAGAAAGATTGTGTATCCAGAGAACAACAGGGAGATGCTGCCGAAACTCTGCCTCGGAATGGAGTAGACCACAGAGACTAACCCCATCTACGCATCCTAGGGCTGTCCAAAAAACGTGGACAATTCGAAACAGATACGGTTATCGATATGCAAAGAGCTGCATATTTCCAACCATATCTCTTTTGAACGGGAGACGCCTAACCGGGTTACGTGCTCTACAAACATGCATGATACGGAAAAGAGGGGTGTTTTATGCCTCACCTCGCTGTCCCGCAAACAGGACAAGCGTCAACCGCTACAAGGTCCACGGAACACCAACAAACAGCCAGAAGCCTCAGTCCTCCCTAAAAGAATAAGTCATTTCACACGAGTAAGTAATTACCTTTATATCACCATAAACAAAGTAAAAAGAAACAAGATCTGGACTTTTCATCGAATAGAAGCTAGCTAGCTAGGTTCCCAAAAACAGGACCTAAAAGCATCTCTACGTTTCAAGGCCTACTCCAAAAATCATGATATGGACTTTTCAGCCTCCTGTTGTGATGTGAGTTTTTTTAGTTCTCGCCTAGGCCTATACATAGGGAGTCTAAATTTCTACTAAACTACTGGCAGATCGGTTTCTGAACTCTGAAAAATATTGTTTCTGTGAGACTAAGCTGATGTGACCTGTGAGCAATAGATTTTAGCAAATTGTTTGACAGAGGGGCTATGTACCAATATAGGTTATAAAGAAAAAATAAGTGCCTTGCTTAGATTTTGTACTTTGTAGCTAAACTGTATTAATCTGAAACATCAAAGCAGGTGACCAGATGTTTTCTCGTTGTAAAATACATTTCTTTTCTTTTAGGTACAAATATGTTTGTATAATGACATGGTCAATTTCACGCATTTTGTACTTTTATTACAACTTGCATAAACGCACTGAGCTGAATAACAAAGAGAGTTCTCTCACGACTATATATCAAACTGGATATTTTGCCATCCTAAGCTCACTGACGTGTATTTTTTATTCTACTTGTCACTATGGACCGGTTTTAGTGACAATCCTGTACGCAGAGAAAAATTTCACAAAACTATTGATTACAAAATGGTCGGACACAGCACTTTCATAAAATTGGCTGTGGGACACCGAAATATCTAAAATTGCCTATACATAGGGAGTCTAAATTTCTACTAAACTACCTGATATATAAGAATGTAAAAGAGGACCGGTACGCCAGAAGAAAGGCATCAATGTATCTAAATCAAGCTATAGCCCTACTAGAGAACGATGAATCATCAGGTTGCAGTTGCAGACATCTAAAGCTATATCAGTATAGAATGCATAGCATGGAGCCATGGACTGAGTTTGGACTCTCGAAAGAAATTACATGCATGCTGAACACAACAAGGGATGAAGAATAAGAGTGAGCAGCGGGATCTCCATAAGTCCATATGAGATGTATAAAAAATACTCAGATTTAGAGATAATCAAATAGCTTCCTCATATATTTTTTATAATGTAGACGATTTATTTATGTACAATTATTAGAGGACTTGAAACTGTTGATTATAGAATCAGTCTAAAATCAATTCTTACCCTATGGTTGTGCTTTAGTTCATCCTCTGCCTTTCCCATACATGTGTGACTCATTTGAAGGGCTCTGCACCCTCAACAAAATGGTTATATTTCTTCAACATCTAAGAGGATTTTGTCTTCTGAAAGGAGTATCTATATATTGCATAGTAATCACCATGCAATTTAGTACAAGGGTTGGCAAGCAGAATGACTAGCTGCTACCGAAAAGTTTCCTTGGTGACTGCAACAATGCACTACTGAAAACTGGATCTACAGAAGAGCATACAGTCATTACAGACTTTGATTCACCTAGCTCACAGAATTTGTACAAAGCACTGAAGAGATATGCTCTGTGGAGATATGCTCTGTGGCGGTGAACCATAATTTTCAACAGCCTACATCAGTGAGAGATGAGTCATGAGTCTTTAATTGCATTTGTACAGCTGACTAGGCGCCGCCGACACTGCAACAAGATGTTTTTGCTACAATCCATCCTTTGTGAAGAAGGCCACATCAACATGATGGTGGCCTTCCCCTTTTCACCTTCCCAATCCCATATAAATACCTCTTGGCCCCCTTTCCCATCTTTCAGTAAGACCAAAGGCACTATGGCGCTGTGCCAGGTGCCATGCTCAATCACGCGATTGGTTGCTACTCCTACATCGGACTGACATAGAAAGCCAAATTGAAGATTAGTTTCAGCAGACATCAATGCTGTGTGCAATCAAAACTGAATATTAGTTTCAGCAGACGGCAATGCTGCATTCAATCTGGTGTGCGCTGCCCTAAGCTATTGCCCCCAATTCGATTGGGGCCGCTCCCACGGTCAGCACAAAGTGGCGCTGCCAAGGCTGTTCTCCATGCTCTCGCCAGCCAATGAGCTCGGCAGCACGTGCCAAAAATCCGTCGAATTCCCGAACCCAGCCTCACCCCTTTTTATAACTCAACAGCTTCATCTACAGCTTCTTTTTTTTTGTTATTTGTACCTTCCATCGGCAACTCTATCCCTTCACAAATACTTGACTTTTAAGGTTCAGATCAGATCTTTCTATGGATGGTCTACCACGATAGAATTCAGTGTGGTGTACTGCTGAAAAAGAGGAATTGGTCTGCTTCTGTTCTGTGTAAAACTTGTGGGCAAGGTGAGACAACTAATCAGATTATGTTCCAATGCCCCAGTTGCTTCCTTTCTTTGGACTTACTTTTGTTCTATGCTGGGGTGGTCTCTATCCCCCACTAGTATGGAGAGGTTATTTGTTGATTTGTTGGACCATCTGAAGGGAAAGTTGAGGAGTATATATCATTTTAAGACTAGGAACAATGTGTTCTTCAAATCAACAACAAAATTATGGCGTCTCCTGTGGACTATGCTAGTACTTCACAAGACTGTCATGCTTATCAAGACATGGAAGCCACTTCTGAAACCGAAATCAAAACTGAATATCCCGCGTCCCCAAACGAGTCCCAAATCGGAAGCAACCGAGCAGGGCGACTTTGAGTTACCTGGGTCACCGTAGAACAGCTGTCGTCGGAGAGGCGGCCGCGCTGTAGAAGCCGCCCAGGAGGTCATCGGAGTGGCGTCGAGCAAGGGGCTCCCTGCGGGTGGGCACCGAGGTGGCGTAGGGTCTCGCTGGGGGCAGGCGGTCGAGGTCGTGCTCGCGCTCGGTTTTGCGGCGGGGACAGGGGCGTGGGCCAGCCGGTGGCTGTGGCAGACCGGCCGGGTGGGGTGGAGGTCGACGGCGGAGGCGGGCGGGGTGGGGAGGGAGAGGGCCGCGGAGTGGGGAGGGAGGGGCGACGGAGGGGTTGCGGTGGAGGGTGTGCGGTCAGCGGCGCGTGGGGAGGGAGCTCGACGGCGGCGGGCGTGGGGAGCACGATGGAGTGAGGAGGGAGGAGGGCGCGTGGGGGGGAGGTCAACGACGGCGCGAGGGGAGGGAGGTCGACGGCGGCGCGTGCGCACGGAGGAGGGCGCGCGCGTGCGCGGGGATAGAATGGAGAAATGGCCAGAGCCGGCCAGCGGCCTAGCTATTTTGCGGCCTGTTTGCCGAGTGTCGGCCCGATACGACACTCGGCAACGTTTTTTTTAAAATCCCATCAGTTTGCCGAGTGTCGGCCGATGGCGCACTCGGTAAACTACTTAAAAAAAACTAAACGCCTAATTGCCGAGTGCCGTGACGATTGGGTACTCGGCAACCATTTTTTTAAAAAAGTGCCCTCCTGTTTTCCCTATTTTAAAAAATCCTTGTTCTCCCTTAACAAGAAATTTTAAAAAAAGTTTATTACATTTTTGCCGAGTGCCACTTATGCAGCACTCGGCAAACTTATTTCTATATTTCATGCTGCCGTTTTCTTTCCTCTACTTAATTACTTTCCTCTATTTCATGTTTCACTAATTTCATGAAATGAACTTGCATTACACTTTGTTAGGTGCACTCACAAATGTATATTTCAAGCTTGTACAAAAATTGGACTATTATTTCATGTGTTTGTATATCACGCATCTAAAATTCAATAATTGCGACGAAAGAATTAAAATTACGAAATGGCTTCGAAAAATTGCCAAAAATTCACAAGAAGCGATATTTGTTCTCTATTGTATATACAAAAAAAAATTGAAGTGAAACTCCAAATCGACATTCAAATTGTCTCCTCATCTTACCGGATCTTTCTCAAATCTCAGAAACTTCTCCGGAGATGATCCGATTTGTAAGCAGCGTACGTGTCAACTTTGCCGAAACACTCTCAATTTTTTACCATAGCCTCCACGTATGATATCATGACAACTCGACAAATTTCGTGATTTTTAGACTTCGTTTGCTTTTTATAGAATTTTAAGACGTTTCCGCCACGCGTTTCTGCTCATGTTTCGCGAACACAATGTTCGAAATTTCTGGTCTGGCCCTGGATACGGTGTCAAAACAGACTCAGTGACAAGAATATCATTTTTTATTCACTTTTTCGGATATTCGAAGCACTTGCAGTTCAAATCCAAAAAAATACCGAAAATTCATTTGACTAAAATAAATTGACGAAATATAGTAAAATAACTCAGAAATGTACAAAACTTCAACACAGAGCAACAGGCATTGTAAGACAACAGTACAAAAAGTTTGGGGGGCAAAATCAAAAAAAAGTTGTTTGCCGAGTGTCAGATGCTGACACTCGGCATATAACAGAATTTGCCGAGTGTTGTATTTTGACACTCGGCATATAGGATGGTTTGCCGTGTGTTAACGTGTGACACTCAGCAAAATGATAACGGAGGTCGACGGTGTTACCCGGATATGAAGTTGCCGTGTGTCTATTGTTTGCCGAGTGTTAGCACTCGGCGTAAACTGTTATGCCGTGAGTTTTGTTTTTGCCGAGTGTCGTCTTTGGGACACTCGGCAAACACCATGTTTGCCGAGTGCCCGAAATCTTGCCCACGGCAAAGGTGGGGACACTCGGCAACTTAGGTGTTTCCGGTAGTGGGATGAATATAACTTCTCATTAGACTTTGGATGCCAATTTCCAACTACATGTTGCGTTAGAGATATGCACGGTGGACAGTAGACCTGGTAATCATAAGCCACAATAGACAAAGCGAGTCCAGCGCCAATATAAGCTATTGTAAAGCTATCTTCATTCCGGAAGGGAGCTCTCCATAAAACCATGGAAAACCAGCACTTCCAAGCATTCTTGATGCCAAGAAACAGGGGTAAATTACTGACAATTGAGCATACCTTCCGTCTCCCCATGCGCCACCGTCGCCAGATCGGCCCGCGCCGGGGCCAGATCTGGTGGAGGCGGTGGAGGAGGGAGGGAGGTGCGCCGCCGCGCAGGGAGAGGCAGGGGGAGCGCCGGCGAGGGAGGAGGGGAGGGTGGGCCACGCCGGCGAGGGAGCAGGGGAGGGCAGGCCGCGCCGGCGCCGAAGAGGGAGGAGGGGAGGGCGGGGCAACGCCGGGGCCGAGAGGGAGGAGGGGGCGGCGCGTGTGCGTGCGCGGGGATGGGGCAGCGCGTGCCCGTGCACAGAGAAGGGGAGGGGGCGTGCGGACGCGGCGCGGGGAGAAGGGGAGGGGGCCGTGCGGGTAGACCTAGGGCGCGTCCGCTGGGGGTTAAAAAAAGTTTTTTTCGTTTACCGAGTGTCCCAGATCTGGGCACTCGGCAAAGTTTTTTTTCTATTTTTTTTCTTCTCCTTTCACAGAAAAAATATTTTTTTACTTTGCCGAGTGTCCTAGATATGGGCACTCGGCAAAAAAAAATTTCAATTTTTTCTTGTCTTTCTTTCCCAGAAAAAAATATTTTTTCCTTTGCCGAGTGTCAAAAAAAAACTCTCAGCAAACTCCATCTTTGCCGAGTGTTTTTTTTGACACTCGGCAAACCTCCTCTTTACCGAGTGTTTTTTTTTAGCCGAGTGTTTTTATCGCAGCACTCGGCAAATAACTTGTTTGCCGAGTGCCCGAGAGAATACACTCGGCAAACATAAAAACACTCGGCAAATTTGACGTTTCCGGTACTAAACAGTGGCAAAGCATCCGATAGAGAGGAACCACGGTGGCCATGTATCCGCTCGAAAACAGACGCGCAATTGTAGCGGCAAAGCATCCGCTAGAGAGCAACCATGGTGGCCAAGTATCTGCCGGAAAAGAGACACAATTGTAGCGGCGAAGCATCCGCTAGAGAGGAACCACGGCGGCCAAGTATCCACCGGAAAAAAGATGCGCAATGGTAGCCGGAAAGATCCGCACAGAGATAGCCAGCAACAACTTAACGGTGGCAAAAGTACCGTCGGAGAAGCGACAAGGAAGTGGCAAAGCATCAACCAGAGAAGCGACCACACTGTAAGGCAAACACAAGCATTGAAGGATATGAAGCGCATTCAGGCTCAACCCAAGAAATTCCACCGCCAACTGGATGACACGGCAACAACAACCACACGCAGCACTTGAGGAGGCAACGCCTCCAAGGATGGTTGCGACGTAGTCAGCGCCTCGGCTGCCTGTGTAGCAGGCACCAGATTTTCACCACGAAGATCTGTACTAGGAAGAAAGGAAGGTGCAACAACAGATGCCTCCAAAGATGGAAACAGCGCCCAAAGGACATCATCATCGTTGGCTAGACAGCAAGGCTTTCGCTTAGCACCTACTACCTGGAAGCAAGCAACGAGCAACCGCCCAGGTTCCCGCAACCTAGAACCGGCCGATGCTAGCGCTGCCGCGGGACGAAGCAGAGGATAGCAGGCAACAATGGGTGGGCACAGCTTGCCAGCCCCGCAGCCGCACAGTACCAGGCCGCCCTAGCCCACTGGTGCCGCTCCCGGCCAGCCACAACCGTCGCAGCAGGCAGATAGCCACCGCCAGGCCACAGCCAGCTGAGCAGGCGCAGGCTTCGGCCACCCGGCCGCACGGACACCGGCTGCGTGCGCAAGGCCCGGCGGAACACGGCCTAGACAGGCACTGGGGCCACAGGAGAACCACCGCTAGGCCGCAGCCAGCCGAGCAGGCACAGGCTCCGGCCACACGGACGCTAGGTACGCGCGCAAGGCGGCTGAACACCCGGCACAGCCAGCCACCGGGGCCGCGGGAGATGAGCTGGCCGCCACCGCCACCTAACCTGCCACAGCCAAGCGCGGGGACAGGGCAGCGTGCGAGCCGGCCGCCGCCCCGGACTGGCCTCCGCTGAAGCTGCAAGCGCTGGCCGGGGAGCAGCGGTGGGGTATGGTTTCGGTCGCCCCGAGTCGCCTCACGGAGGAGGCGACGCGGGGGTGGGGTGACTTTCCGTTTTCTTCTCGTCTTCGGCCCTGTAACTGCAGTCAGTGGCGGGATGGCACGTTGTTATTGGTTAATTGTAGAGCTTTTGTTTTCATGGATCGGTCCGGAATCATCAGATGCTCAGATGGAACCTCATGAATGGCGTTTGGTTTGAAATCATAAGCCAGTGCCGTCCGTCCGTCCGTCCGTCACCAAGTCGATCTGTTTCATAACTCCTCCAAGCCAATTTCTGGGATCGACTCATCCCTCAGAATAGTAAGGGCGACCGATGCTGCATGCAAGCTGAGCGAGTCCATACCCGATGAAGTTAATCATCGAACCAAGCACACTGTGACTGGGGCACATGGAATATAGATGGACTTTTATCAACAGAAATTAGAAATTAAGCTCTGGAGTAAGCAAGATGACTCACCACTCACCTCTGAGGACATGAGCAAAAAATGATTTTTGGTAGCTCCCGATGGCAGATGCATCCTGACTGGCACTCTGACAGGTACTTGATGCAGTTCTGATATACACAATCCCCACTACCGACAGTGTGGCCGCAAAATGCTCCAGCACAAGACACGTCTCAAAACAGAAAGAGAACACTGAAGAGGCAAAAGCCAGAATGAAATTGTTGATCCATGAACAACGAAGCGCACTGAAACTCTTCACAACATCTACTGCAAGCTGAAGTACCCAGTACAATATGCAAGCTCTTCGTGGTCCTCTATAATCATTATTAGTGAAAAATCTTTAAGTTATAGCTACTACTGGAAGGATAAAAAAACATAGACCACTCACAGCTGCATCACATAGCAGTACCTGCTGCAAAGGATACATGTAGCTTATGGAACAAAAAACTACACACACAAAGAGAAGAAAAAACATGAACCATACCAAGGTGTAGATTATACTCTGCAATTCCTACCAGCCTAATATATCATCCAACCTTCATCAAGAGGCACCAGTCTAGGTTAACAACTAACAAGTAATGCATAGAACTACAAATTATATACGCATTAGCTATATACACTACAGGAAACGGGATCTTTGCCGAGTGTCAAAAATCGGGCACTTGGCAAAGACGTTCTTTGCCGAGTGCCGCACTCAGCAAAGAATTGCACTCGGCAAAGAGTTCTTTGCCAAGTGTCGGGCACTCGGCAAAAAAAGGCTCTCGGCAAAGCACTTCTTTGCCGAGTGCCAGGCTCTCGGCAAAAGCGCGGCACTCGGCATAGGCTGCCCCGCGTAACGGTGTTCGGCCACGTCCTTCTTTACCGAGTGCCTGTTGTTAGGCACTCGGCAAAGAATTTTTTATAAAAATTTTCTTTGCCGAGTGCCCCAGATGGGGCACTCTGCAAAGACTTTTTTTTAATACTTTGCCAAGTGCCCCAAATCTGGCACTCGACAAAGAATTTTTTTTGAAAATACTTTGCCGAGTGCCCCTGACACGGCGCTCGGCAAAGAATTTTTTATAAAAATTTTCTTTGCCGAGTGCCCCAGATGGGGCACTCTGCAAAGACTTTTTTTTAATACTTTGCCAAGTGCCCCAAATCTGGCACTCGACAAAGAATTTTTTTTGAAAATACTTTGCCGAGTGCCCCTGACACGGCGCTCGGCAAAGAATTTTTTTTCCAAAATGTCCTGGTTTGTAAGCATCGTACGTGACAACGTGCACCAAACGTTCTCAAATTTCGAAAAAAAAATTCTTTGCCGAGCACCATGTCAGGGGCACTCGGCAAAGTATTTTCAAAAAAAAAATTTCTTTGCCGAGTGCCAGTTCTGGGGCACTCGACAAAGTATTAAAAAAAATTCTTTGCCGAGCGCCAGATCTGGGGCACTCGGCAAAGAGAATTTAAAAAAAAAATTAAAAAACCCTTTGCCGACTGCCAGATCGGGGGCACTCGGCAAAGGGGGGATTTAACCCCTCCCGCCTGGGCCGGCCACGCACCCCACACACACGCCACGCGCACGCGCAGCCACGGCCCCGAGCGACCACGCCGTTGCACCGCCTGGGCCGCTGCGCCGCCCGCGCCCTACCCCCGGCCGTGCCCTGCCCCTGGCCGCATCGGCCCTGCTCCCGGCCGCGCTGGCCCTGCCCCCGGCCACGCCCCGTGGACCGGCCGCCCCGACGCCGCCCGTGCCCGACTCCGGCGACCCCGACTCTGACCCCCGACATCGCCCGCCCCTACCCCCGGCACCCGTCAGGTATGCCTTCTCTCTTGTTGTTGTCGTGGTAGTGATAGTTGTAGTAGTATTAGTTGTACTAGTAGTGCTAGTGGTAGTAGTAGTATTAGAAGTAGTGGTAGTAGTAGTACAACTAGTGGTAGTAGTAGTAGTACAATTAGTGGTAGTAGTAGTAGTAGAACTAGTGGTAGTAGTTGTAGCAATAGTGGTAGTAGTAGTAGAACTAGTGGTAGTAGTAGTAGCAATAGTGGAAGTAGTAGTAGAAGTAGTGGTACTACTTGGATATATTCTTCTACATGGATTGATATCCAAACTACATGGCTTCTCTTGAGACATATGTGCTTGTCGGCCATCGTGCCGTTGTTTTTTGCAGGTTTTGGAAACCTCACCGTGTAGGGGAGGTTCTGCCGAATTTTTTTAAATGACAGTATTTTATTCGATTTTTATAGAGAAGAGCCTGTCGGAGCCGAGTCGGAGTTCCCGTCGCCATGCCGGTCTGCCTACACCGTGTCGCCTCGCCACTGCACCAACCCGCCATGACCCCGCTAGCCTGACTTCGCCGCCACCCTAGGTATAACCCCTCTTTCCGTATTATGGTCGTAGATCGCATAACCCAAGAAATTCCACCACCAACTCAATGACACGGCAACGACAACCACACGCAACACTTGAGAGGTAACGCCTCCAAGGATGGTTGCGATGTAGGCAGCGCCTCCCACTACGGGATACAGTAGATTTGCCGAGTGCCAGAGGCACTCGGCAAAGGCCTAAAAACACTCGGCAAACAGTTTGCCGAGTGTTACACTCGGCATCCAGCACATGGCATTGATTTGTCAGTAAACAGTAGTTTGCCGAGTGTTTTTTATCGAGCACTCGGCAAACAGTTTGCCGAGTGTCAATAAACACTTGGCAAAAATAAACTCTCGGCAAAAAAATTTTGACGGGATGGAACGGTGACGTCGAATTCACCGAGTGCCCGACGGAAAAACACTTGGCAAAGTTTCTCAAGTTTGCCGAGTATCAGGAAGAAAACACTCGGCAAACTTTTTCATGTTTGCCGAGTGTCACGAATAAAACACTCGGCAAAGTTCTTCAAGTTTACCGAGTGTCAGGAAGAAAAAACTCGGCAAAGTTAGTAAACTTTGCCGAGTGCCACAGCCATAACACTCGGCAAAGTTTAGACACTTTGCCGAGTGCCACGCCAAAAACACTCGGCAAACAAGCGAGCAATGGTCAGATTTTATGGTCACTTTGCCGAGTGTCCATTAGAATACACTCGTCAAAGCCAAAACACTCGGCATAAAGGGTTCCCAGAATGACAGAAAATGGTCTCTTCGCCGAGTGTTTTGCCTTGACACTCGGCAACTCCTCTGTTTGCTGAGTGTTACACTCGGCAAAGTGACCAAGACCCCCACTTTTTTACTAATCTGTCACGTGTAATGGACCCCTCTCAATTCATAATAAACCATCACAATTCACAATAAACACATCATCACATGCACAATTATATGTCACACGCATAATAAACCATCATCATAGTTCACAATAAACCATCATCACAAGTCACAATAAACCATCATCACAATTTACAATAAACCATCATCACAAGTCACAACTAAGTCACAATAAGCCACAAATGCAAATATAATCACTACGAAGGCCCTTGGAACCTCTACGACAAATCCGGGTCTTGAGAGATAATAAACTTGTGTGGCATGTTGAGCCACAATATAGACATCGTCTCCTGGTAAGACGGATGATTGTCGAATTTTGACTAGCCCAAGAATAGGGGTTCGTCTCACTACTGATGGATCAAACCAATGGCATTTGAATAAGACTAGATTAAGAGGTTTACAAGCATGAAATGTGAGTTCGTATATTTCTTCAAGTCTTCCATAGTACTCGACCCCATCAATGCCCAGCGTAAAAAACTCCGGTATTTGTGGTTCTTCGATTGGGCCGACTCTGCTCATGGCTTATTGTGTGAAAGCGATAGCCATTCACGCCATAACCGGTAAAGGACTTGACCCTATAGGCACAGCCATCGGCAACCTGTCTCAACCGGCACTCATAGACGCATTAGTTTGGCCCTACAAGTTCAAGAAGGGTGGTTCGTTATATTATTCGCATGTACAAGCATCTTGTAATGTCAAACTAAGTACGAGCTAAATTGGACTATACCTTCTATTTGAACCAAGAAATGAAATCGGGCATTACATTTCCCGCACCCTCTCTGAGAAGGGTGTCAGCTTCCTGCGGGGTAGGTTCCCTTGATTCACGCTAGAATTGACGATGAAATTCCCTATACCAACGAGAAACATGGGAGTTGGACACAGAATAGTGACTACTTGAGAACAAGTTTGCTGAGAACTTACAGCATGTACGGCTCCACTTCGGATAGGATGATCAACACATACAGCATGATAGTGCACCACTCTTCATGTTTCAAGATCTTGGTGGTCGAACCACTTGCACTTCCGAGTTGCCCTCGGAAAATGCTAAGGCTCGATTCATCTTCGTTGGCATTGTAACGAGAGGGTGGATTATGCACGCTAGGAAGGTTGTCAGCATAGTATTTTGTTGTGAAGTTTGAAACCTCCTCCAGAATGTATGCCTCTGCAATGGATGCTTCAATTTTGTATTTGTTTTTACATTTAGTTCGAAGAACCTTTTGACATCTCTCAATTGAATAGCACCAACGGCCCTGCACAGGCCCCCCCATTCATGCTTCATACGGGAGGTGCAGGATCATATGCTGCATCGGATTGAAGAAGCCGGGTGGAAAAATCTTCTCCAACTTACAGAGCAACACAGGCGCCATTTTTTCCATTTCTGCAACCACGGTACGTGATAACTCCATGGCACAAAGCTGGCGGAAGAAATTGCTCAACTCCGCTAGCACCTGCCAGACATGCTCAGGGACATAGCCTCGAGCCATCACTGGAAGTAGGCACTCAAGCCATATGTGGTAATCATGACTCTTGAGCCCGTTGACTCGCATAGTAGCTAAGTTCACTCCCCTCTTCAGATTCGCTGCATACCCATCAGGGAACATTAACATTTGGAACCACTCTAGTACCTCCCTCCTTTGGGCCCTTGTCAGGACGAAATCGGCCTTAGGCTTTCTCCACGACTTGCCGGCTTTGGGAGGCGCCATGTCCAGCTTTGGTCTATCGTATAACCTCGCTTGATCCACTCTAGCCTTAACGTTATCCTTTGTCTTATCAGGAATGTCCATGATTGTACCAAAAATTGCCTCAGCGATATTCTTTTCAGTGTGCATTACAACAATGTTATGTGGAAGAAGAAGATCATCAAAATAGGGGAGGTTCCACAAGCACGACTTCTGAGTCCAGTCATGTTGCTCACCATATCCCACAAAACCACCTTCTTGTTTATTGACCTCGAGAGCGTCTAACTGAGCACGAACCGCGACTCCTGTCATCATTTGCGGTTCAGGGTCTTTAACTACGACACCTTTCGTAAAGTTCTTGATGTCTAGTCTGAATGGATGGTCAGGAGGGAGGAATTGTCGATGTTTGTCGAACAAAGAATACTTGCCACCCTTCGTCAACCAAATGAACATCAGAGAAGCCTTGCATACCGGGCATGGGAACCTCCCGTGAACACACCCGCAGCAGAAAATCCCATATGTCGGCAAGTCATGCAGGGAGTACTGGTACCAAACATGCATCTTGAAGTTTGTCTTTGTAGTTTGGTCGTATGTCCATACCCCTTCCTCCCAAGCATAGAGCAAATCATCAATCAGAGGCTCCATGTACACACTCATATTATTCCCCGGGTGTTTTGGAATTATCAACGACAAAAATATGTTCTATCGTTGAAAGAGGACGCCAGGAGGGAGATTGAGGGGGATAACGAACATGGGCCAATAGGTGTACGGGGCAGCCGCCATTCCATAAGGATTGAACCCATCTGTTGTCAGCGCAACACGTACATTACGAGCCTCTAGAGCTTTCTCATGATAAATCTCATCAAACCTTGTCCAGGCTTCACCATCGGATGGGTTGTACCATCTTCTTAGGATTGTATCGACGTCCATTTTTTATGCCATGTCATCTGTTTCGCGGATTACTTAGTCATGTAAAATCGTTGGATCCTCGGTATGAAAGGAAGGTACCGTAGGATCTTCACGGGGATTGCGAGCTGCCTCTTCTGACCATCACCAGAGTCTACCTCCAGGAACCTAGACGATTCACACTTCACACAGTACTTTTCTTCCGCATACTCTTTCCTAAATAAGATGCACCCCTTCGGACAAGCATGTATCTGCTCGTATGGCATCTTAGTGCATCTTAAGTGCACGAAGGAGTTTCTTAAGATGCACCCCTTCATACATGCTCTTTGGCAAGATGTGACCATCCGGGACTAGGCTGCCAACAACTGTGAGCATAACATCGAAGGCGTCTCGACTCAAGCTAAACTGGGACTTCACGGCCATTAGGGGTGCAATGGCATCCAGTTGAGAAACCTTGGAATACCCATGAAGGGGTTGCTGTGCCGTAGACAACAAGTCGTAATACACCTTTGCGGTAGCTCTGGCTCCTCCTCCCTACGTCCTTCATCGAAGTGTGCTTCATGATAGTCATTAACATGTCTCCTACCCCCGCATCCCCATCATATTCCTCGATGCGTTGTCTCACGACCTCGTCTCTCCCACGATCGGCTTCACCATGCTAGATCCACCTGGTATAGTCTGCTGTAAATCCATTCTTGCAAAGATGTTTACCCATGACCAGCTTGGTTTGCCGACGCGTGTTTGCACATTTGCTGCAAGGGACACCAAGTGACACTAGCTCATTTAACCCTTGCAACTGCCCATTCCAAGAAAGCATCGGTCTTGTCAATCCATTCTTCGGTCCACGAAACTCTGACTAGAGCGGGCCCGTGTACATCCACTCACGGTCATCCATCCTCTAGCATATCAGCGAGTAATATTAAAAAATCACGTTGCATCTACACGTTCCTATACTATCTAATAGGTAAAGATAGGTCCTAATCTCACCCGAGGATGTATAGATTGGGGGTTAGTTTCCATGCTCTACTCCTATCCGAGATAGAATTTCGGCAGGCACCTCCCCGTGTTCTCCAAATACACGTCCTGAAGGGAGATTGTGTATCCGTTGAGAACAACAGGGAGATGTTTGCCGAAACTCTATCACGGATCGGAGTAAAGCATGGAAACTAACAACATCTACACATCCTCGGGCTGTCCAAAAAACATGGACAATTTGAAACAGATACAGTTATAGATATGCAAAGATCTGCATATTTCCAACCGTATCTCTTTCGAACGGGAGACGCCCTAACTAGGTTACGTGATATTACGAACATGGTATGGAAAGAATGGTCTTTTATGCCTCACCTTGTGTCCTGCAAAGTGACGAGTCAAGGAGCGTTGCAATAGCCTCTCTGCAATAAATGAACATAATAGTGTCAAATCTAAATTTGGCAAGCACCTCCCCTGCACGGGGAGGTTTCCAAAACCTGCAACAAATAAAACGGCACGATGGCCGACAACCACATACACTCGGCAACAAATGGCACGATGGCCGACAACCACATACACATCTTATACCTTGCAAAACGACGGCAAGTTGTGGGGCGGCGGGAGGGCAAGGCGGAACCAGACGGCAGGGTGGGGCAGGGAGCGGCGGCAAAAACCTGCAAGTTGAAGATAATAGAGAGCCAAATGCATCGGGTCAGTAAGTGTATAGCGAGATCATTAAAAGAATGGCAATCATTGGCATGGAAAGTCTCCAAAATATGAGACGTTATGAGACACAGACAATACATGGATAAATCTGTCAAATTCAACATTAACAAATCAGACACCCAATAACGGTTTTCCAAACCCAACATCCAATAGCAGGGAAGAAAGAAACAATAGCGGTTGAAGGTGTCAATAGCATACAAAGATTGACAATACATGTATGGCAGATCCATACATGTCGCTTGACTGTTTCATGAGCCGTGTTTTTCTGTCGTAACAACTCCATGTAAACATGGATATAAATCAAAATTTAGCGAAACCATCGAACAGTATTTATCCCCAGCTCGATGGGTGTGGGTGTGGGTGTGGGTGCCTTGCAAACAGAAACTGTTGCGGACCACGACCGCACGGACTCTGATGCACGAACTGGGCCGTAGACAGGTGGGCTCGGCTGCTCGGCCGGCAGCGACAACGACAGGAGACTGCAAGCGTCCGTCCATCCAGCGCAGAAGCCCGCGCGATTCGCGGGGAATTTCTTTTTTCGTTTCCTTTTCCTCACTGGGCCTAGTTTAGATTGTAAATTTTTGCAATCCGGATACTGTAGCACGTTTAGTTGTATTTGACAAACTTTGTCCGATCATGGATTAACTAGGCTCAAAAGATTCGTCTCCGTGATTTACAACCAAACTGTGCAATAGTTATTTTTTTACCTACATTTAATGCTCCATGCATGCGTCCAAAAATTGATATGATAGAGAGAGTGAAAAAACTTGGAATTTTGAGGCAATCTAAACAAGGCCCTGCACGGCTGCACTGCACTGCACTGCCTCACCTGCTGCCGCTGAGCAGCAGTACAACACTCCCACTGCCCACTCTAGAATCGGCTTCTGCTATATCAGTGCCCTTTTTAACTTTACCTTTGCTTCTTTTACCCTCTTCCTTCCTCTTTTTTTTTCTCCCCAGTCATCCCAGGGTTCTTTTTTCTTTTTAGTTTGAAACCATCAGACACTCTGCGTCTTTCACGTTGCATGTTTTCTTTTTTTGTTCTCCCATACAGTATCTCATTCATTTGTCAAATGAAGCAGGATGGTCCAGTTCATGAATCTATCCACCTTGGTCAAGTGGTGAGAAATGCAACTAAGGTCAGTAGATACTAGAAGAAAAGAAAAAGTGGTTGGCCTGCTTTGGTGCGTAATGGCTGGCTGGATCTCTGTTTGCAAAGGCAGGCCAAAGGTTGACGAGCTGGAGTATGAGGCAATGAGTGGCACCTCAGTACCCTCAATCCTCAGAGGATGGCCATGGCGCGAGTGGGTAGCTTTTGCGCATGATTGAGCGGAGCTGGAGGGAGGGGATCGGCAACCTGTCTCAACTCGGCACTCATAGGACGCATTAGTTTGGCCCTACAAAGTTCAAGAAGGGTGGTTCGTTATATTAATTCGCATTGTACAAGCATCTTGTAATGTCAAACTAAGTACGAGCCAATTGGACTATACCTTCTAGTTTGAACCAAGAAATGAAATCGGGCATTACATTTTCCCAGCTACCTCTCTGAGAAGGGTGTCAGCTTCCTGCGGGGTAGTTCCCTTGATTCCACTAAGAAATTGACGATGAAATTCCCTATACCAACGAGAAACATGGGAGTGGACACAGAATAGTGACTACTTGAGAACAAGTTTGCTGAGAACTTACAGCATGTACGGCTCCACTTCGGATAGGATGATCAACACATACAGCATGATAGCGCGCCACTCTTCATGTTTCAAGATCTTGGTGGTCGAACCACTTGCACTTTCCGAGTTGCCCTCGGAAAATGCTAAGGCTCGATTCATCTTCGCTGGCATTGTAACGAGAGGGTGGATTATGCACGCTAGGAAGGTTGTCAGCATAGTATTTTGTTGTGAAGTTTGAAACCTCCTCCAGAATCTTTTGAATGGGGGGGCCTCTGCAATGGATGCTTCAATTTTGTATTTGTTTTTACATTTAGTTCGAAGAACCTTTTGACATCTCTCAATTGAATAGCACCAACGGCCCTGCACAGGCCCCCCCATTCATGCTTCATACGGGAGGTGCAGGATCATATGCTGCATCGGATTGAAGAAGCCGGGTGGAAAAATCTTCTCCAACTTACAGAGCAACACAGGCGCCATTTTTTCCATTTTTGCAACCAAGGTACGTGATAACTCCATGGCACAAAGCTGGCGGAAGAAATTGCTCAACTCCGCTAGCACCTGCTAGACATGCTCAGGGACATAGCCTCGAGCCATCACTGGAAGTAGGCGCTCAAGCCATATGTGGTAATCATGACTCTTGAGCCCGTTGACTCGCATAGTAGCTAAGTTCACTCCCCTCTTCAGATTCGCTGCATACCCATCAGGGAACATTAACATTTGGAACCACTCTAGTACCTCCCTCCTTTGGGCCCTCGTCAGGACGAAATAGGCCTTAGGCTTTCTCCCATGACTTGCCGGCTTTGGGAGGCGCCATGTCTAGCTTTGGTCTATCGCATAACCTCGCTTGATCCACTCTAGCCTTAACGTTATCCTTTGTCTTATCAGGAATGTCCATGATTGTACCAAAAATTGCCTCAGCGATATTCTTTTCAGTGTGCATTACAACAATGTTATGTGGAAGAAGAAGATCATCAAAATAGGGGAGGTTCCACAAGCACGACTTTGAGTCCAGTCATGTTGCCTCGCCATATCCCACAAAACCACCTTCTTGTTTATTGACCTTGAGAGCGTCTAACTGAGCGCGAACCGTGGCTCCTGTCATCATCTGCGGTTTAGGGTCTTTAACTACGACACCTTTCGTAAAGTTCTTGATGTCTAGTCTGAATGGATGGTCAGGAGGGAGGAATTGTCGATGTTTGTCGAACGAAGAATACTTGCCACCCTTCGTCAACCAAATGAACATCAGAGAAGCCTTGCATACCCGGGCATGGGGACCTCCCGTGAACACACCAGCAACAGAAAATCCCATATGTCGGCAAGTCATGTAGGGAGTACTGGTACCAAACATGCATCTTGAAGCTTGTCTTTGTAGTTTGGTCGTATGTCCATACCCCTTCCTCCCAAGCACAGAGCAAATCATCAATCAGAGGCTCCATGTACACACTCATATTATTCCCCAGGTGTTTTGGAATTATCAACGACAAAAATATGTTCTATCATTGAAAGAGGACGCCAGGGGGGAGATTGAGGGGGATAACGAACATGGGCCAACAGGTGTACGGGGCAGCCGCCATTCCATAAGGATTGAACCCATCTGTTGTCAGCGCAACACGTACATTACGAGCCTCTAGAGCTTTCTCATGATAAATCTCATCAAACCTTGTCCAGGCTTCACCATCGGATGGGTGTACCATCTTCTCAGGATTGTATCGATGTCCGTTTTTATGCCATGTCATCTGTTTCGCAGATTACTTAGTCATGTAAAATCGTTGGATCCTCAGTATGAAAGGAAGGTACCGTAGGATCTTCACGGGGATTGCGAGCTGCCTCTTCTGACCATCACCAGAGTCTACCTCTAGGAACCTAGACGATTCACACTTCACACAGTACTTTTCTTCCGCATACTCTTTCCTAAATAAGATGCACCCCTTCGGACAAGCATGTATCTGCTCGTATGGCATCTTAAGTGCATCTTAAGTGCACGAAGGAGTTTCTTAAGATGCACCCCTTCATACATGCTCTTTGGCAAGATGTGACCATCCGGGACCAGGCTGCCAACAACTGTGAGCATAACATCGAAGGCGTCTCGACTCAAGCTAAACTGGGACTTCACGGCCATTAGGGGTGCAATGGCATCCAGTTGAGAAACCTTGGAATACCCATGAAGGGGTTGCTGTGCCATAGACAACAAGTCGTAATACGCCTTTGCGGTAGCTCTGGCTCCTCCTCCCTACGTCCTTCATCGAAGTGTGCTTCATGATAGTCATTTAACATGTCTCCTACCCCCGGCATCCCCGTCATATTCCTCGATGCGTTGTCTCACGACCTCGTCTCTCCCACGATCGGCTTCACCATGCTAGATCCACCTGGTATAGTCTGCTGTAAATCCATTCTTGCAAAGATGTTTACCCATGACCAGCTTGGTTTGCCGACGCGTGTTTGCACATTTGCTGCAGGGACACCAAGTGACACTAGCTCCTTTAACCCTTGCAAATGCCCGTTCCAAGAAAGCATCGGTCTTGTCAATCCATTCTTCGGTCCACAAACTCTGACTAGAGCGGCCCGTGTACATCCACTCACGGTCATCCATCCTCTAGCATATCAGCGAGTAATATAAAAAATCACGTTGCATCTACACGTTCCTATACTATCTAATAGGTAAAGATAGGTCCTAATCCCACCCGAGGATGTATAGATGGGGTTAGTTTCCATGCTCTACTCCTATCCGAGATAGAATTTCGGTAGCACCTCCCCGTTGTTCTCCAAATACACGTCCTGAAAGGGAGATTGTGTATCCGGAGAACAACAGGGAGATGTTGCCGAAACTCTATCACGGATCGGAGTAAAGCATGGAAACTAACAACATCTACACATCCTCGGGCTGTCCAAAAATCATGGACAATTTGAAACAGATACAGTTATAGATATGCAAAGATCTGCATATTTCCAACCGTATCTCTTTCGAACGGGAGACGCCTAACTAGGTTATGTGATATACGAACATGGTATGGAAAGAATGGTCTTTTATGCCTCACCTTGCTGTCCTGCAAAGTGACGAGTCAAGGACGTTGCAATAGCCTCTCCTGCAATAAATGAACATAATAGTGTCAAATCTAAATTTTGGCAGCACCTCCCCTGCACGGGGAGGTTTCCAAAACCTGCAACAAATAAAACGGCACGATGGCCGACAACCACATACACTCGGCAACAAATGGCACGATGGCCGACAACCACATACACATCTTATACCTTGCAAAACGACGGCAAGTTGTGGGGCGGCGGGAGGGCAAGGCGGAACCAGACGGCAGGGTGGGGTAGGGAGCGGCGGCAAAAACCTGCAAGTTGAAGATAATAGAGAGCCAAATGCATCGGGTCAGTAAGTGTATAGCGAGATCATTAAAAGAATGGCAATCATTGGCATGGAAAGTCTCCAAAATATGAGACGTTATGAGACACAGACAATACATGGATAAATCTGTCAAATTCAACATTAACAAATCAGACACCCAATAACGGTTTTCCAAACCCAACATCCAATAGCAGGGAAGAAAGAAACAATAGCGGTTGAAGGTGTCAATAGCATACAAAGATTGACAATACATGTATGGCAGATCCATACATGTCGCTTGACTGTTTCATGAGCCGTGTTTTTCTGTCGTAACAAATCCATGTAAACATGGATATAAATAAAAATTTAGCGAAACCATCGAACAGTATTTATCCCCGCTCGATGGGTGTGGGTGTGGGTGTGGGTGCCTGCAAACAGAAACCGTTGCGGACCACGACCACACGGACTCTGATGCACGAACCGGGCCGTAGACAGGTGGGCTCGGCTGCTCGGCCGGCAGCGACACGACAGGAGACTGCAGCGTCCGTCCATCCAGCGCAGAAGCCCGCGCGATTCGCGGGGAATTTCTTTTTCGTTTCCTTTCCTCACCTGGGCCTAGTTTAGATTGTAAATTTTTGCAATCCGGATACTGTAGCACGTTTCATTTGTATTTGACAAACTTTGTCCGATTATGGATTAACTAGGCTCAAAAGATTCGTCTCGTGATTTACAACCAAACTGTGCAATTAGTTATTTTTTTACCTACATTTAATGCTCCATGCATGCGTCCAAAAATTGATATGATAGAGAGAGTGAAAAAACTTGGAATTTTGAGGCAATCTAAACAAGGCCCTGCACGGCTGCACTGCACTGCATGCCTCACCTGCTGCCGCTGAGCAGCAGTACACACTCCACTGCCCACTCTAGAATCGGCTTCTGCTATATCAGTGCCCTTTTTAACTTTACCTTTGCTTCTTTTACCCTCTTCCTTCCTTTTTTTTTCTCCCCAGTTCATCCCAGGGTTCTTTTTTCTTTTTAGTTTGAACCATCAGACACTCTGCGTCTTTCACGTTGCATGTTTTCTTTTTTTGTTCTCCCATACAGTATCTCATTCATTTGTCAAATGAAGCAGGATGGTCCAGTTCATGAATCTATCCACCTTGGTCAGTGGTGAGAAATGAAACTAAGGTCAGTAGATACTAGAAGAAAAGAAAAAGTGGTTGGCTGCTTTGGTGCGTAACTGGCTGGCTGGATCTTGTTTGCAAAGGCAGGCCAAAGGTTGACGAGCTGGAGTATGAGGCAATGAGTGGCACCTCAGTACCTCAATCCTCAGAGGATGGCCATGGCGCGAGTGGGTAGCTTTTGCGCATGATTGAGCGGAGCTGGAGGGGAAGGGGAGACACTGCAGGTGCGGGGTGTCAGACCGGGGAGCATCTAATGCTGCTGACAGCACTGCATGCAGACTGTGTAGTACAACTATACATACAGCCTCTCCAGTACAGTGCTGTATATTGGCACAGTATCGTACACGTACTGATGATTCTTTAAGATGCATTAAGATTGGTTCTTAGTCTCACTGAAGACTTAAGCAGCTAGCTGCGCTGTGTATGTGAAGTCTGGAATGGTCCAGGAAAATCAAAGAGAAAGTCATCTTCTTTTCTTAATTCTTTTTTACTTAAAGAAAAGGACTGTATGTATGCATGTAAAGAACAATGTAGTTACCAGTTTATTAAAAAATATTGACAATGACACTTCAAACTTAGATGGACTTATATTTGATCAAACAAAGTGCTATTTATGTAGCAACTGGTAATTCCAACATCTCATTTGTGTTGTGAACTTCCACATGCCTCCTGGAAAGGATATATCACCTATCTAGTGTATCAGGCATGCAGCCATGCATATCCACCAACTAGCTACATTAAATTTTTTTAACAAAAAAACTATTCAGACAACCCCGAGCAGCATGAGAAAGATGGGAAAGGAAAACACCGTACATGTGCACCATTGATCAAAGTAATTTTTCATCGTTCTCTAGTTTCCAAACACTCCACAGAATGTAATTTCCTAATGACCCTGCTGTTCTTTTGCCCAGTCGAAACTTCCAGAGAACTCAACATTTGTGAACTGCAGATGATTACTGAGCAGCCTATGACAGGGATTCCCAGGTGAGTAAATGGCGGTACAATCATATATGCAGAGTACCAAAAGAACTAGTAGTAATCTAGCTTTCTGCATTTCTACAGAGCAACCTGGCTGCAAATGCGTCAACATTCCCATCAGGAGTAACGGCCTTGGCAGACTATGTGCATGGGAAAGGGCTCAAACTAGGGATCTACAGTGATGCAGGGTAATCCTACTTATAGTAACAAAAGAATAGACACAAAGTCACAGAAAAATGTTCATCAAGATGCTTAAACTAGAAAAATGTTCGTCACAGAAAAATGTTCGTCTCTGTTCTATCCCTAATCTCCAAATAGTTATGGAAGCGAAGGAATGCAGTTATCAATCCAAAGCTAGACTAAATATTGTTAAATCCTTGGCGGCGCATTTAGAAAATCTTATCGGGGCGGGCGGCGCCGGTGGCGGGACGCGCCGGGGGCGGGCGGGGCGCCGGGGGCGGGACGGGTCACCGAGGGCTGGCGGCGCTGGGGGCGAGAAGCGCCGGGGGCGGGGCGGCGCCTCGAGCGGGGCAGGGCGCCGTGGGCGGGGCAGGGCGCCGAGGGCGGGCGGCGCTGGGGGGCGGGACGCGCCGGGGCGGGCGGCGCCGGGGGCGGGGCGCGGTGGGGCGGGGAGTGCGGCGGCGGTGGCGGCGTGCGGTGCAGCGTGTGTGTTGAAGGGCCGGGCGCGGTGGGGCGGGGGTATATGAACGCATATGCCGAGTGCCAAGATCTGGAGCACTCAGCATTACTTTTTTAATGTTTCATTACGGGCCGATACTGTGCAGTGGGGCATGTCGACAAAGTTACCGAGTGTCCCTTATATGACACTTGGCAACTGTTCTTTTCGCCAAGTGTCAGGTACAAAACACTCGGCAAAATAAATCTATATTTGCCGTGTGCCAAGATCTGGGGCACTCAGCATTATTTTTTTTATGTTCCATTATGGCCCGATACTGTGCAGTGGGGCCGGTCAACGAAGTTGCCGAGTGTCCCCTATATGACACTCGGCAACTGTTCTTTTCGCCGAGTGTCAGGTACAAAACACTCGGTGAAATAAATCGATATTTCATGCTCCACCGTCCTCCTTCATAGTGTGTTCTACTAAATTTGTTATGATGTAATTTAAAAATACCTTATCAAATTCACTCAACAATGCATATTTGATTTTTCTACGAATATTAATCCATTATTTCATGCAGTTATAGCTCAAATTCAATATATATAATTAAAATTCTATAATTGCAGTTAATAAATTAAAATTATCAAACTGATCCGAAAAATTACCAAAATTTGACGTGAACGAATCTATGTTGTCTATTGCCTATACAAAAAGTTTTGAAGTCAAACCCCGATTTGACCGTCACTTTGACTCCAAATCTTATCGGATCCTTCGAAACGCTACAATTCTTGTACAGAGATGCTTCTGTTTGTAAAGGTCTTACGTGACAAATTGTGCGAAACCTTCTCAATTTTTTTTTTCATAGTCTCCACGTATGATACCAGGAGATCTTGACAAATCTCGTCATTTTCAGACTTCGTTTGCTTTTTTTAGAATTTAAAAACCATCCGGCCACACGTTCGTGGTCGTGTTTCCTGAATAAAATATTCAAAAATTCTTTTCATTTCCCTAGTAAGGCCCCAAAATGGACTCAATAACATGAATATGATTTCTCCACTCAATTTATTCCATTATTTGTATAACTTGCAGTTCAAATTTGACTTAAACCAAAAAATTCCTCTAAATGCAATAAATTACTTAAATATAGCAAATAGATGGAGAAATATATCAAATTTTAACATGTAGTACCACATGATGTATGTGGAGAGTAGAAAAAGTTTGGAGGGCAGGAGAGAAAAAAAATTTATTTTGCCGAGTGCCATTAATATAAAAAACACTCGGCAACAACATTACTTTGCCAATTGTAAACAAAAAACACTCGGCAAACAAATTAGGTTGCCGAGTGTCAATAAAAAACACACGGCATAGTTTGTCTTTGCCGAGTGTCTCTAACGGACACTCGGCAAAGTTTTAACAGCAGGACGGCGCACCCAACGGCCGTCAGATGGCCGCCGCACGCCCAGCGCAAGTGATTCTAGTTTGCCGAGTGTCCATTTTTGCCGAGAGTTTTTTGTAGTTTGCCGAGTGTTTTATTTTTGGCACACGGCAAAGTTGGTTTTTGCCGAGTGTTTTATATTAGGCACACGGCAAAGTTTTCGTTTGCCGAGTGCTATATGTTTGTCGAGTGTTTTATTAAATACACACGGTAAATGTTGTGTTTGCTGAGTGCCCGATGAAATACACTCGGCAAACCGTAAGGCACTTGGCAATCCTACTGTTTCCGGTAGTGTCCGCTGCCTGTGTAGCAGGGACCATATTTTCACCCCGAAGATCTGCACTAGGAAGAAAGGAAGGTGCAACAACAGATGCTTCTAAAGATGGAAACAGCGCCCAAAGGACATCATCATCGTTGGCTAGACAGCAAGGCTTTCGCTTAGCACCTACTACCTGGAAGCAAGCAACGAGCAACCGCCCAGGGTTCCCGCAACCTAGAACCGGCCGATGCCAGCGCTGCCGCGGGACGAAGTAGAGGATAGCAGGCAACAATGGGTGGGCACAGCTTGCCAGCCCCGCAGTCGCACAGCACCAGGCCGCCCTAGCCCACAGGTGCGGCTCCCGGCCAGCCACAACCGTCGCAGCAGGCAGATAGCCACCGCCAGGCCACAGCCAGCCGAGCAGGCGCAGGCTCCGGCCACTGCACCCGGCCGCACGGACACCGGCTGCGTTCGCAAGGCCTCGTGGAACACGGCCTAGACAGGCACTGAGGCAACAGGAGAACCACCGCTAGGCCACAGCCAGCCGAGCAGGCACAGGCTCCGGCCACACGGACGCTAGGTGCGTGCGCAAGGCGGTCGAACACCCGGCCCAGCCAGCCACCGGGGCCGCAGGAGGTGAGCTGGCCGCCACCGCCACCTAACCTGCCACAGCCAAGCCAAGCGCGGGGGCAGGGCAGCGCGAGCGGGCCGCCACCCCGGACTGGCCTCCGCTGAAGCTGCAAGCGTTGGCCGAGGAGCAGCGGTGGCTGCCAGGGAGCAGCCAGCGGTGGGTTATGGTTTCGGTCGCCCCGAGTCGCCTCACGGAGGAGGCGACACGGGGGTGGGGTGACTTTCCGTTTTCTTCTCGTCTTTGGCCCTGTAACTGCAGTCGGTGGCGGGATGGCACGGTGTTATTGGTTAATTGTAGAGCTTTTGTTTTGATGGATTGGTCCGGAATCATCAGATGCTCAGATGGAACCTCATGAATGGCGTTTGGTTTGAAATCATAAGCTAGTGCCGTCCGTCCGTCCGTCCGTCACCAAGTCGATCTGTTTCATAACTCCTCCAAGCCAATTTCCGGGATCGACTCATCCCTCAGAATAGTAAAGGCGACCGATGCTGCAAGCAAGCTGAGCGAGTCCATACCCGATGAAGTTAATCATCGAACCAAGCACACTGTGACTGGGGCACACACTACTAGAATCTCAATTTTTTCTGACAGTGCGAAAACCCACAGAAAAATTCGAATACCGTCAGAAAAATATTTTTCTGACGGTGTACCCTCAGAAAAATACCCACAGAAATATAATGACAGAAAAATCCAATTTTTCTGTGGGTTCACCGTCAGAAACAATTTTTCTGTGGGTCTCGCACGCACAGAAAAATTGTGTTCGCCCAGATTAAAACTAATTTTTCTGTGTGTTAATCCACACAGAAAAAAGAAATAAACGCACAGAAAAACTCATGTTTTTTTCTGTCGGTCTAGGTGAACTCACAGAAAAATTCATTTCGCCCAGATTAAAAAAATATATAATAGATAGCATACATATAAAGATCCAAATGTTCAACACATTCATTAATGACATCCGGGCTACATAGAGATGATGTTCAAATGATCCGGCATCAATACATTCAAAAGCATTACCATCTCATCTCAAAGTTCAAGTCTCAGTCAAGATGAGTAAAGTACCAGCATGCATCATTGAGTCATATTATACCTAAAACTAAAGCTAACAGATTAGAGCCTATCAAGGGCCTCGAGGTACTTCTGCTTGCGGATGTCAAAGAAGATCTTCATGGAGTAGCGGTTGTCCTCCAGCATGGTGAAGCCGTTGAGGTACCTCTCCACCTCGTCCCACTCGCCGCCCTGCACGAGGTCCTCAAAGTGCTTCATGTTGAAGTAGAAGCCCGACTCCTGCTCCAGCCTGCACGGGCAACCGCAAAAAGCATCAGAAATCCTAGCTCACCCAGCAAAGAAAGGCTCCAAAAACCCCATTCATGATCATGGCGAGTACTCACTTGTGCACCGTCTCCTTGAACTTCTCCTCATCGAGGAACTGCAGGATGAGGAAAACCAGCTCCCTGCTAAGAGACGACATGGCTCTCCTGATCACAGTCGGAGCCTCCAGCTCTCAAAAACCCGCCTAAACCTCGGGCCGCCACCCATGCAGACAGTGAAGGTTGCTACTGCTACCTCACTTATAGTGCCACAATACTTTTCTAAAAGTACCACAAACTAATAAACTAGTGAATTCTACATTTTCACAACCACAATTGAACATAGTTTTGCAATTCAGTTAGCCAAATCAACATGGATCATGATTCCCGGCTGACCAAACCAAGCTTTAAAATGTCCCATGGGGAGAAGAAGTCCAGCACTCCTGAGGCATCAAATAAAAATGACCCATGGGGCAAATCAGAAAATACATTTGACAAAAGAAAAGGAAATGGAGGTGATAGTGCCTGGGAGAAGAAGTCTGATGATGGCCATGGCAATTGGGAGCATCCCAGCAACTGGAAATGCCAGGGGAAAAAAGAAGGCAGATGGTAACTGGAAATGCTGGAGATGGAATTGGAAGACCAAATGCCAAGTCTAATGTAGGATCCAGTTGGGGTGAGAAAGATAAGATGGAGTCTGATGAGCATCTGAAAGTCCCAAAAGAATCAGACACATGGAATACAGGGAAATCAAATGAAAGTCCATGGGATAACACTGATGCACTACAGGATTCCTGGGTTAATAGTATTTCACCTGGAGCAAAAGAACAAGAGCAAAAGAACTCGAGAAATGGCTCAGATTTACCCATTATCAACATGACAATTGCAACTTAATTTCACCTGGAGCTTAATTTAATTCTCTCTCTCTAATGGGAACTGAACTGGCCACAGAACTGGTTGCTTGTACTGGTACAAGCCATCCTAGTTAAGCAGCAAACAGAACAAAATATCCCAAGTACCAGCTCATAAGGTGCTAAAGTGCAGAAGTTCTCTAATGGAAACTTGATTCATCATAGCCACTCAAGAGTAGTACAAAACAAAAAAAGTCACAAGGTACGCGAATGGTGGAGGCAGGCAAGCGCTGCTCCAACATGCAGGGGTGTGACCTCAAGGACGCATCCCTCCCAGACCCTATGGCCTGAACCCAACATCCATGCGCTGGAAAAATAGCAAAGTGCAGATAAATAATTATCAGCATCATGGCAGCACTTCTTGTTTCACTCCTCTCATGAAAAATAGTAGTCAGTACCACTCAAAACTAAATACATAGTAGTACATTCAGAAGAGTTATCTTAATTTCTGAAATATGAGGTTCGGACCAGCTCGCCTCACCTATGCTAAAACATATATAACAAACGCCAGCCCAGTCATAGAAAATACACCAGAGATAAGCAAGTGAATGAATCAAGTAACAGAAGAGTAAACAGCATGGAGTCTAGCAGCATTGAGATAAGGCACATTCTGGAGGGAACTGAGCATGAAAATTTGCACAAAAATAGAGAGAACTTACAGTCTGTGCTGGAATGCTATGGAACATACCTTATTCTGATAAGCTAGCAACCTAATCAAGTTGGCTGCAACTTTAACAGTAGCTGGTTGTCCAAGCTGGATTCTGCACAGAAGGGTAACTTTAGCATCATCTATCTTGCATGTCAAATATCTCAAGTAATTGTATACCATCATATTTATCAAAGTTAATCTTACATGTCACTTTCATCTTCCTTAAGCATAACAGGGTATGTCATTTTTTTTATCAACAATGGCATACAAAAAAATAAGGACTAACATCAAGGCAGGTGCTCTGGTAAAAAAATGTATTAGTCAAATACTGAAAATAGGATACTACAGATTTTTCAACATGTATTGCTCTGGTTATACAATTCATAGATGGCACACAGGCAATTCATACTGCTTATACTGCAGTTACATTGGCCTAGGTTGAAAAAACTAAGCAATGATGAACTTAAACTTTAATAATGATTTGGAGATGTGTGCATTAATTATGCTTCTTTTACATTAGCTAACATTCCCAACAAACCCTAAGGAATTAGAAACAATCATAAATATGATGGCTGGCGATATAATCGCAGCTCAGCATTTCATAGAAAATTTAGAAATTACTTCACAAATCATAATACGAAGTTTAAATCATTTGATGCACCTATTATACCTACAAAAATGACAGCATTTCTTTATATAGGGAAAGGTCTTAATATTGGCACAAAAATATCTCTGTTGCTTAATAATGCATAATAGAAACACAAGTACTGAGAGCTATGTTGTCTTACAAACATTTTGGTGGACTGTGGGCTTCCTTTTAGACAACTTACATGCGTCATATTGTTTCCAAAATTTCACAGAAGAAATACCACAAGACAGTGACCATCTCCAGAAATTTACCCATTATCAAGAGCAAAAGAACTCGAGAAATGGCTCAGATTTACCCATTATCAGTATGACAACTGCAACTTAATTTCACCTGGAGCTTAATTTAATTCTCCCTCTCTAATGGGAATTGAACTGGCCACAGAACTGGTTGCTTGTACTGGTACAAGCCATCCTAGTTAAGTAGCAAACAGAACAAAATATCCCAAGTATGAGCTCATAAGGTGCTAAAGTGCAGAAGTTCTCTAATGGAAACTTGATTCATCACAGCCACTCAAGAGTAGTACAAAACAAAAAAAGTCACAAGGCATAGTTAGGGAAGGGGAGAGCAGCACGGCACGAGACTGGGGTTTCATAGCATCTCCAAGCTGCAGGATGCACCCCCAAAATATTTTTGAATGTGTCACCTCAGTTTTCCCATCTGAAACAATGTAACAAAAAAGCCTGAGAGAAGGAACTCACTTGGAACAAAGAGACAATGTAACACAAAGAAGCGCAGTATACCTGGTTGTCTGCAGCCCTGCCATTGGAGAAATGATGTCATTAGTACAGGGGAAAGAAGCAACAGAAAGGTTCTTATCTGATAATAATGCTGCTCTGAAAATATTTCCAGAACTGAATTTTTTGGATCCGATTACTTATCATTACTAAACTATTTTAAAAAAAACTATCCTCATAGAAGGGCCTTTCAGCAATGCATGCTGCCCAGTAAAAAAATATTATAGTAGAAGCAGCCAAGCAGGCATGCATACTCGGGGAAGGAAAAAAACAACAGCAAAAAAGCCATCAATCCCAAGCATGCTCATATTAATCCTAACAATTGAATACTGATTATTGTGGTGCTCTAGCACCTCCTACTAATCCGAACAATTCGGTTGCTGAAAGATGACAACTACTAATTGTTGTGCAATAACTTAAGAACAAATAACCAGCAAGATTATGCAACTGTATTTTCAATTCTACTACGAACCACATATCAATCTCACTAGATCTCTTTTTAATTTAATTCTAACACAACACATGACATAGAAATATTAACTTTTTACTAAATATACAAATGTTACTACTGCTAGTCATCATATAAATTCGCAGGTCTTATCCTTACTGGCACTTAAAGGCACTGGAATCACCAACCCATAAACTGAAATAAGTACAAACTATGCAATGTAAATATGTGTAACAAGATGAAAATATGTGTAACATAATTTTAAACAGATGCAACTATGCAAGCAAAAGCCTAGCAGCTAACAAGGCATACCTAGCACATTTTTTGTCAATGTAAATATGATAGTTTTCCATGAATTGTTACCCGCAGGCTAGGGTTTCGTGGAGCACAAGAACCGACGCGGACCGGCGGGAGGAGGCAGCACCGGTGAGCAGGCACGGCGCCGGCCACCGGCGGAGCCCAGCCGCGCTGCGCTCTCGGCCAGGGGGCTGCAGCTCGCCCCTGGCCCGCGCAGCCGTCCCCTCCTCCGCCTGGGGTGTGCCGCCGCCGGCCCCCCCCCCCCGCCAGATCTCGCCGGTCGGGAGCGGGAGGGGAGGGGCCACACCGGGGAAGAAGGTAGGGGAGGGGGGAGAGGGAGGGGGCGGCACCGGCCACCGGATCTCACCGGTGGGGAGCGGGAGGGGAGGGGCCACGCCGGGGAAGAAGGTAGGGGAGGGGGGAGAGAGGGAGGGGGCGGCACCGGCTGCCAGATCTCGCCGGTGGGGAGCAGGAGGGGAGGGGCCGCGCCGGGGAAGAAGGTAGGGGAGCGGGGAGAGGGAGGGGGCGGCACCGGTCGCCGGATCTCGCCGGTGGGGAGCGGGAGGAGAGGGGCCGCGCCAGGGAAGAAGGTAGGGGAGGGGGGGAGAGGGAGGGGGCGGCACCGGCCGCGCCGAGGAAGAAGGGGAGGGAGGGAAGGTGCGGGATCGGGCGGAGGATGGGCAGGTGCGGGTGCGGGAGGAGGGGAGGGGAGTGTGGGGGGCTGGGGAGGGGATGGGAGGGTGCGGCGGGGAAGAAGAAGGGGAGTGGGGAGAACGTGCGTGCGCGAGGAGCCGAGCGGACGAGTCCGCGGCGGGTTAGGGTTAGGACTTCTGGGTTATTTTTCCGTGCGTGGGTTTGTTTTTCTGTGCGTTTTAAAATAACCGACAGAATAATAGCATTTTTTCTGTGCGTGCATTTTATTTTTTCTGTGCGTTTTTAAAAAACCGACAGAATAAATTTTATTTTTCTGTGAGTTCTGATTTTTTCCATGTGTGTATTGTCACGCACAGAAAAATTATGCAATTATTCTGTGGGTTTTCGTATTTTTCTGTCGGGATATTTTGAAACCCACAGAAAAATCATACTTTTTCTGTGCGTGTCGAAAAAAACGCACAGAAAAATTCTTCACCCACAGAACAATTCGATTTTCCAGTAGTGACATGGGCTGTTGTTGCGTGGTGTCTCTAGCTTGATCTATTATTCTAGGTGAACTCTGTTTCTGTGTAGCCTGTTTCTGTCTTTCTCTTCTCCTTATATCTATTATTCTAGGTGAACTCTTACATTCGATTCATACACACCATCGTTTCCTATAATCTGCCACCTATGTATATATGCGAGATGGGGACACAGAATAATTCGTTTCAGTTTCACCTGTTTCTAGCGAGAAAACTGTTTTGACGCCTCGGTTAGCTTGAGCAACGGTCCAGCTCATTTCAGATACTGAAAGGCTAAGATCAGAAAGGTGCATGACTCTAGGCTGTTTTCCCGTTAATGCTATATATAAATACAAAAAAAAATGGCTGGCAGAAGTAACACGAGCATCTCTGGCTTATATATGCAGGAGCACATCGTGGAGTTCCGTAGCGTTGCAACATGCTAGTAAGTGGTAACTAGCAGTATGGACTCTGCATCTAGGCATCCACCATCTATCTTCTCTTTAACATTTGCCTCAGTATTCTTCTCGATCGTCCAGCAGAGGCCTAGAGGCATTGTTGGTCCGAAGAAAAAACACAGCTAAACATTGTCCCAAGATCTAACAGGAAAAACTTATGCGCGTGCGTCCCTACGAGTTGCTGCTTATGACCAGCCTAGAGTTTCTCCTTGCTTCTTGATTCATTTTAAGTTTGTCATAGAATCTAGACATGTCTTTTTTATATGCATCAGTTCCTTCTTCCTTCTCTTCAGATATTATTTTGGGAATAGCCCTTGGTTTCACGGTGGCTTTCTTTGCAGGCGGGGACTGATTCTTCGTTTGAGGGGCTGGCCTCTTGCTAGGCTTCTTGGTAGGCGGGGGCGGGGGAGGCGTTGGAGACCTCCTTGGAGGTGTTGGCAGCGGCGTTGGAGACCTCCTTGGAGGTGTTGGCAGCGGCGTTGGAGACCTCCTTGGAGGTGGCGGCTGTGGCGTTGGAGACCTCCTTGGAGAGGGTGTGGATGCAGCCTCGTCTTCCAACACAATGTCATCATACAGAGCACTATGATGATCTGGCGATTGAACAATTGGATTTAGGTTGGGGGAGGATCTGCTACAAAAAAAGGAATGACATATTATTATGAGCAGATTGTTAATTATTTAAGCCAATACAAATTAATGATGTAGTGTTTTCATCCGCACGTACCTATGGTGAGGTAGTTCAGAAGGAGGTGGAGCCGACATCCCTGGAATGATGATGTAGCGCTTGCGCCATAGAATGAATGTCTTCTCCGCTTCTCCTAGAGTCTTCTCGCCATCACCTCCAGGAATGTCAAGAGGCAAATCACTAAAACCTTTTTCAGCTTTATCTACCGAGATGGTGGCATATCCTTCTTGGATTATATTCCCATGAATCCTTGGTGTCTTGGTTCGGTCGATAGGATTAACAAGACCGATAGCCACCTTGATTGTGGAATTCTCCTTCGGAATGTGTAGCTCACACGTTGTACAAGGTTCAGTGACGTCATCCACAGGGAAGCGCAGTCCTGTGTCCCCTTGATTTGGTATCTCCGTGGAAGCGCAGCTGCTTTTCAACTGAACAGATTGGCTAATGTTGATTCCTGGCTCTGATGCCTGCTTGCTTGCACTCACTGCTATTTGCACTTGCCTTTTGATTTCCTCCTGCATTCTCGCTTCAAGGTTTTTTTCCCGCTCCTGTGCTTCACGCACCGCTTCCTCCAACCTCTGGAGCCGGTGTGCCTCTTCTTCCTTCTTTCTCTGGCGACTTCTGTAGGAAGGTCTGTCCTGAGGGAATCCATGCTCCCACGAGACACTTCCTTTGCCTCTAGTTCGGCCACCATGTTCAATAGTCCCGATGGCGTATGTCAGCTCATCCTTCTCTCTGTTGGGCCTGAACTCACCACTAGCAGCAGCTCTCTGAGCATAAAACAATCTTTCTGCTGCTTCTTGCAGTCTTGCGCCATAAACGCACTTCCCTGTCTCCTGGTCTAGTGTTCCCCCATGAGCGAAAAACCAATTCTTTGCACGTTCTCCCCACTCGAGTGATTCTGGTCTGATACCCTTGGCAAGAAGGTCTGCTTCCATTTTGTTCCACTTCTTAATGGCAGTCGGGTAGCCACCTGATCCCAAGGTATGGTGGTATGTCTTCTGTTGGGCATTACGTTGGTTCTTTATCACCCGACTCACACCCTCTTCTGAAGTCTTGTACTGTACAAACTCATCCCAATAGGGCCTCTGCTTTGAGATCGGGCCTGGGACAGTAAAATCTGGTGCTATGTTCTTCTTGACATACGTCGTGTATAGGTGTTTTCTTCCAAGTCTGAAACTGGGTGGCCATCTTCTTCATTGCCCAATCCCTAACTCGCTCCTTCAATTCATCACCATCTATTATATCATCATAATCATCTGTTTGGAGCGTGAAATGTACCAAGACATCATTCCAAATTAACGCCTTGTCACGATCGGAGACAAAACTGATATGAGGAGCATTGGTCTTCTTCTTCCATTCACGGGTACTAATCGGGAGCCGGTCCCGTACAAGGTAACCACAGTGGTGCACAAATTTCATTTTATTCGGCCCCCCCGGTTCTCCTGTATCCACATTGAACTCCGAGATGATGAAGCGACCCTCCAATGGCTTTTTGGGACCTCGAACATTTTTACTCTTCGTTGTAGTTGTTGATGTCGATCCAGAGGGCTACAAAACATAAACATTATTTTTAATGTCATGAGCACACATAAGACATATGATAATATATATATATAGCTAATAATAAAAAATATATACTTGGCCAATATGTTGTTGCTCATTTTGTTCAAGAGCTAAGTACTGACTCCCGTCATCTACATCCTCTTGCACGTTATTTTTAGCACCATCATCGCCGGCAACTTGAGTGCCAGTGTTGATCAAATTCATCATCAACTCCTCCTCATCCATATTTCTCGGGTCGGCCATCTAGCTTCAAAAAACAAAACCAATATATAGTACGTCAAATCTTTGCTTATTACATGCGTAAAATCTACAAACAATATGCATTATTAAATCTTGCCCCTCGATCACGGACGCAATTCGCCACACTAGGACGAACTACGTCGGTACTAGGGCGAATTAGGGCACGAGAAAGGGCGGTGTGACAAGAGTGGCGGTGCTCCACTCCGCCGTATATATGTCTGTACACATGGGTGAACGAGGGCGGCGGTGCTCCGCCGTATACATAGAAACGCATGGACGAAATGCATATGAATACAAATGACGTATATATACGTGTCGGCGCGGTGGCCGGTGTGCTGACGACGATGACGTGAGGCGGGCCGGCGTGCTGACGACGACGACGACGTGAGGCGGGCCGGGGCGGTGTCGGTGCGTGATGTTGTGATCCTATGTACCATGTGATCAACCATGTAGTCATTCATCATATGAGAAAATTCTATGTTAATAATATAAGTATAAGCCATTATGAAATGTAAGTATACGTGTCTTATTGCTCATATAACCATTACTATTTCCGAAATGATAAGAATTTATTTTCTTCTTCTACAGGCGATCTCTGATGCTATGATATAAAGTTTGAAGATAGTCTTCCCGGAAAAAAATATGTAATGCTCATATTACTTTAGCAACATTAATATTTATTATATCTGTATATTCAAAGTTCACAAATGAAGAAACATGTGATATTTTTGATAAACTAAAAAACGCTTAGTTTATAAACTGGGTATCAAAATTGAGTTCCTATTTGACCATTATATATCCTACAACAAATCCTTCAAAAAAAAAAGACCCTACATGAATATATTTGGATAAAATTTCGTTAACAAACATTGATCTATGAAGATAGAAAAAATTCTTCTATTGAAACTGCATCTTGAAATAATGGCATATCATATAGTGATGAATATATGGCGGTTGATGGGCTGGATCATTAGCGGATGGTTCGTAGCGTTGTTTCCAAATAATATATAGCGTGTTTATTATACAAGCCATGGATTTACATCGATCTAATTAATTTCTAAAATAATTTCATTGGTGATCCTTAATTATACTTGTCATTTAGAGTTCCAAATATTCAAAACTTGCCTTAAGATATGTTTTTATTTAAAATCATTTAGAGTTCCAAATATTCATTTTTAGTTTCTATAGATTTTGTGATTCAAAATTTGGAATTTTCAATCGACCTCGACCGTTGACATGGCTTACACCAAAGTTGTAGTTTTCGATGTGATCTATAACTCGGCAGTGGAGGGCTCGGACGAATGTACAAAGAGATCGACGAATATATCACCTCGAAGCTCGGCAGTGTACGTACTGGAGGGCCTCGGGCCGGCGCGGTGGGGCAACGCGCGGTGGAGGAGGGCCTCGGGCGCGGAGGAGGGCGCGGTGGAGGGCCACGGGCAAGCGCGGAGAGAGGGGCACGGGCGCGCGCGGTGGAGGCCGCACGAGGAAGAAGACGGCGGCGCCAGTGTCACGGAAGGCGAACCGACGCGGCGCGAGGTCGAAGAAGAGGCCGGGCGGCGGTGTTCGACGAGGAAGAAGACGAGCAGATCGATCTGCCAGGCGCTGGAGGTTATATAGCAGAGGAGAATTACTCCCGGTGCCAGCCACCAACCGGGAGTAAAAACCCTTTACTCCCGGTGCGTATTACCAACCGGGAGTAAAGGTTCCTTTACTCCCGGTGCGTGTTACCAACCGGGAGTAAAGGTATACCTTTACTCCCGGTTGGTAACACGCACCGGGAGTAAAGGCTTTTTTTGGCGGGCCACGAAACTGCAGCCCACCTTTACTCCCGGGTGGGCTTCCCACCCGGGAGTAAAGGTGGCCTGCAGTTTCGTTTCCCGCCTGTTTTAAGCAATAGTCTTGTTAAATACAATAGAAATGCAATAGTTTTTATTAAATACATAGTAAATTAAATAAAAGGCATAAAATTATTTTGTTAAAAATATGAATTTTATTTTTGTTTATTGCACATAGGAAAAATCGATAACCTAACTTTTTTTATTTTTTGTTAGAATTATAAAACATAATGTAACTAATATTTATTATTTCGTTAATGCAAAAATGTAGTGTTTAATTAAAATTATTAAAATTATTGGTTTTGGACAGGAAATTTGTTTTCACATCATTTTAACGTTAATATTTTAATTTTTCATCACTCAGTATCCTAATTTACCTTTTTGAGAGAGAAATCCCACCAAATCAAACATTGATTTAATTTGAAATATGACATAATAAACATCTGAATTCACAATTATTACATAATATCTCAAACACACACTATATTAAATCACTATATCATCAAGTGGGCACAGCAGTGAACTTCTTCTTTACGTATGTCCCTTGGTTATGATCGCTTCGTAACCATGGAGTGTCCTCATCATTTACCAAGATGCTAGGGTCTTTGTTCACTTTGAAGGGCGGAATTCGGTCATCCTTTTCATATTCTTCTGACATGTCCGACTTGTCCTCAATTCCCACGATGACTCTTTTCCCTGAAAGAACTATGTGGCGCTTTGGCTCTTTGGTTGAGTCATTATCGTTTTTCCCTCTTTTTGGTTTGGTAGACATATCATTGACATAGAACACCTGATTCACATCCTTGGCAAGGACGAATGGTTCGTCTTTGTACCCAATATTACTAAGGTCTACTGTTGTCATTCCATACTCGTTGTCTACTGTTACTCCGCCTCCGGTCACCTTGACCCATTGGCACTTGAACAATGGGATCTTCAAAGTAGGTGCATATTCTAGTTCCCATATTTCATCTATGCGTCCATAATATGTCTGCTTATTCCCATTCGGGTCTGTGGCATCTATGCGGACACCACTGTTTTGGTTGGTACTCCTTTTATCTTGGGCTACTGTGTAGAATATGTTCCCATTTATCTCGTACCCTTTGTATGTGACGATATGCCATGATGGTTGCATAGCCAATAAATACAGTTGCTCATGGATGCTCTCATCACCTTGACATTTTTTTCGCAACCAACCGCCGAAAGTTTCCATGTGCTTATGCGTAATCCAAGCTTCAGTCTTGCCTGGAAACTCGGATCGTAAGAGATCCTTGTGTGTCTCAATATACGGATCTACCAAAGAGGAGTTCTGTAGAACTGTGTAGTGCGCTTTATTGAAATAATCATCATCCGTACCAATATATGTTTTCCTCCCTAGTGTCCCCTTTCCGCTTAGTCTCCCCTCATGTCTCGATTCAGGAACACCAATCGAGTCAAGGTCGGGAATAAAGTCAACACAGAACTCAATGACCTCTTCTGTTCCATAGCCCTTGGCGATGCTTCCTTCTGGGCGAGCACGGTTGTGAACATATTTCTTTAGGACTCCCATGAATCTCTCTAAGGGGAACATGTTGTGTAGGAACACAGGACCGAGAGTGAAAATCTCCTTGACTAGGTGAACTAGGAGGTGTGTCATAATATCAAAGAAGGAAGGAGGGAACACTAACTCAAAGCTGACGAGACATTGAACCACATCATTCTGTAGTTTAGCTAGATCAGTTGGATCAATTGCCTTCTGAGAAATTGCATTGAGGAATGCACATAGCTTTACGGTGGCTAGACGTACATTTGGAGGTAGAATTCCTCTTAATGCAACTGGAAGTAATTGCGTCATGAGAACGTGACAGTCATGGGACTTTAAGTTACAGAATTTCTTCTCTGTCACATTTATAATACCCTTTATATTCGAGGAGAATCCAGATGGTACCTTGATGTTGTTTAAGCATTCAAACATGATTTCCTTCTCCTCTTTGCTTAGAGTGTAGCTAGCAGGACGTAAGTAATGGCGTCCATCATCTGTCTTCTCTGGATGCAGGTTGTCTCTTTCTCTCAAACAACGCAGGTCCTGTCGTGCTTCAAATGTGTCCTTAGGCTTTCCATACACACCCATAAAGCCTAGCAGGTTCACACAAAGATTCTTCGTCAGGTGCATCACGTCGATCGAGCTACGGACCTCCAGGACTTGCCAATAGGGTAGGTCCCAAAATATGGACTTTTTCTTCCACATGGGTGCGTGACCGTTAGCGTCTTTCGGAATAGGTTGGCTTCCATGTCCTTTTCCAAAGACGACTTTCACATCATTGACCATATCGAGTACATCCTCACCGGTTCAGTTGCGAGGCTTGGTCAGGTGGTCTGCTTTCCCTTTAAAATGCTTACCTTTCTTTCTTACGGGGTGATTTGCAGGAAGAAATCGACGATGGCCAAGGTACACGACCTTTCGACATTTTTTCAAGAATACACCTCTAATATCACCGAAGCAGTGTGTGCATGCATTATATCCCTTGTTTGACTGTCCTGAAAGATTACTTAGAGCAGGCCAATCATTGATTGTTACGAACAACAATGCTCGCAGATCAAAGTGTTCCTGTTTGTACTCATCCCACACACGTACACCTTCTTTATTCCACAAAATGAGAAGTTCATCAATAAGTGGTCTCAGGTACACATCGATGTCATTGCCAGGTTGCTTCGGGCCTTGGATGAGCACAGGCATCATAATGAACTTCCGCTTCATGCATAACCAAGGAGGAATGTTGTAGATACTTAGAGTAACAGGCCAAGTGCTATGACTACTGTTCTGCTCTCCAAAAGGATTGATACCATCTGTACTTAAAGCAAACCTTAAGTTTCTTGCGTCATTTGCAAACTCCGGGAATTCTCTATCGATTGCTCTCCACTGGGACCCATCAGCAGGGTGTCTCAACATATTGTCTACCTTACGGTCTTCTTTGTGCCATCGTAACAATTTTGCATGTTCTTTGTTTCTGAACAGACGTTTCAAGCGTGGTATTATAGGAGCATACCACATAACCTTGGCAGGGATTTTCTTACGTGGACGTTCGCCCTCAACATCACCAGGGTCATCTCGCCTGATCTTATACCGCGACGCATGGCATACCGGGCATGCATCCAATTTCTCGTACTCTTTGCCACGGTATAGGATGCAGTCATTAGGACATGCATGTATCTTCTCTATTTCTAGCCCCATAGGACAGACAACTTGTTTTGCTTCGTAGGTAGTGGCGGGCAATTCATTGTACTTCGGAAGCATCTTCTTTTGGATTTTTAGTAACTCTCCAAATCCCTTGTCAGATACACCATTCTTTGCCTTCCATTGCAGCAATTCTAGTGTGGTTCCCAACTTTTTCTGCCCTGCATCACAAGTTGGGTACAACAATTTCTTGTGATCTTCTAGCATCCGCTCGAACTTGATCTTCTCCTTTTCACTTTCACATTCTCTTTGTGCATCACGAATGACCTGACAAAGATCATCAGCCGGCTCATCTTCTGCGGCTACCTCTTCTTCAGCTTCTCCCATTGCAGTATCATTGAAGCACGCACCATCAGGAATAATATCATTGTCGTCCCATTGTTCTTCTTCATCTTCTTCCATTACAACACCGGTTTCTCCGTGCTTTGTCCAACAAATATAGTTTGGCATGAAACCCGACTTGAACAAGTGTGAATGAAGAGTCCTTGAGCAAGGATATTCCACCGTATTCTTACATATGGCACATGGGCAGCACATGAAACCATCGCGTTTGTTTGTCTCGGCCGCACGTAATAAAGAATGCACGCCGTCAATGAACTCTTGTGAGCGGCGATCAGCATTATACATCCAATGACGGCTCATCTGCATTACATGACATAAATATCATATTAAAACCTAGATCATAATTAATTATTTATACAACATGCGTGCCACCACAAAAGATACAAATTTATGAAAGCATCGCTACAATGTAGACAATCCCAACTACCACTAAAAGAACTAAAGCTAAAATACATTTCAGGAGCACAAGGATTTCGCGACCAATCTCAACTAAAACAGACAGATCCCCCGATTGTGCAACATCTTTGGGCTTCTTCGACTGGATCACTGCCTCATTAGCCGCCGTATCTGCCTGTTGTGCAAGATATTTTTGCACGAGTTCAACATACTCTTCCTCCCAGTAGAAGCCTGAACATCGTCCACTGCCATCCCACTGAAATTAAAACAAAAAACTAGAACTTTAATCACAACCATCATGAAAATAGGTATAAACTAACCATAATCATTAAATACGATAAAATAACTCACATTGCGATCCGGACACTTGTAGAAGATACGATCCTTGTTGGGACCCTCCTTCTTCACTCGGTACTCCATCACAATCTTCATCTCATCACGACACTTGCCGCATGGAATGAGAGGAAGGCCCGGCCTAAGTCGCTTTGGAAACCCATGAGAGGCCGAGGACCCGGAAGCAGTTGCCATCTACTCTCTATACTCATTTTTTAATACACTATAAATTTCTTCTTTTATAAACAAATAAAATTAACAAACTATAAAATTATCTAGATCTCTAAACAATGATATTTTTAATGGTCATTGTGTTCTCGTCTTTTACTGCGGCAGGTAAGTAATTCATATGATATTTCCGCAAATTAACAGAAGAATGGGAATGTACACACATAACAGACTACTACGACGATATCGGGACGTGTGAATAAATAACCATCCGTACTAGTTGACCTTGCTTACGTGATCATCTCGGCGAGCATTTCTCCACCGGACAGCACCGTACTTGGTCAAGGAAGAGCTCCGATTCTATGAGGAAGGGAACACGGTCTCCCACGACCGTTGTCGCTCTCCCTCGTATAATCAAAGCTCCTCCTTGATGTCCGTTACCGCTCGACAGAGAACATGCTTGCCGAGCTGAACACGGTCCGCAAGTTCAACTAGTACGGATTTTCTATAATTTTCTAACTATTTTCTAAGTTTTTATTTATATATACTACGTTTAGGTACGGTGATTGACAGACTACTACGACGATATCGGGACATGTGAATAAATAACCATCCGTACTAGTTGACCTTGCTTACGTGATCAGCTCGGCGAGGATTTCTCCACCGGACGGCACCGTACTTGGTCAAGGAAGAGCTCCGATTCTACGAGGAAGGGAACACGGTCTTCCACGACCGTTATCGCTCTCCCTCGTAGAATCAAAGCTCCTCCTTGACGTCCGTTACCGCTCGGCAGAGAACATCCTCGCCGACCTGAACACGGTCCGCAAGTTCAACTAGTAAGGATTTGCTATAATTTTCTAACTATTTTCTAACTTTATATTTATATATACTTTAACCTTCTTTCATGTAAATATGCAAGCTTAAAGTGATTTTGAGCTCAAATTGCTTACAAATGAAAAAAAACCACAATAAAGAACCATAAATATATATAGTGAATAAAATGGTATAAGAAAATGGTAAAAAATGAGAGTATGAGATTGGTAACCTTTACAACTGAAGAATCGACGGAGGAATCGAAGAATGGATGGAGGAACAATGGAGGGAGGGAGGAAGCAAGAACACTACTGCAGTGAGCTTCAAAATGTGCTGAGCTCGGGCTCGGGGAGGAAGGAGGAGACGGCCGATTTATAAAGGGAGAACATTTAGTCCCGGTTGATAGATCCAATCGGGACTAAAGGTAACTTTCCAACCCCGGGCGCAGCCACGGCCCGGGAGTAGACCTTTACTCCCGGTTGGAGCCACCAACCGGGAGTAAAAGTATACCTTTAGTCCCGGTTGGTGGCTCCAACCGGGACTAAAGGTCCCTGCCACCTCTGTCTGGCGCAGTAGCCGTTGGGCAGGAACCTTTAGTCCCGGTTGGAGCCACCAACCGGGACTAAAGGTATTTCTAGTCCCGGGGGCAAAAAATTCCGGGACTAGAGCCCATTTTGGTCGAGGATCAAAGGTCTGTTCTCTACTAGTGTTATGCTTCTTTTACATTAGCTAACATTCCCAACAAACCCTAAGGAATTAGAAACAATCATAAATATGATGGCTGGCGATATAATCGCAGCTCAGCATTTCATAGAAAATTTAGAAATTACTTCACAAATCATAATACGAAGTTTAAATCATTTGATGCACCTATTATACCTACAAAAATGACAGCATTTCTTTATATAGGGAAAGGTCTTAATATTGGCACAAAAATATCTCTGTTGCTTAATAATGCATAATAGAAACACAAGTACTGAGAGCTATGTTGTCTTACAAACATTTTGGTGGACTGTGGGCTTCCTTTTAGACAACTTACATGCGTCATATTGTTTCCAAAATTTCACAGAAGAAATACCACAAGACAGTGACCATCTCCAGAAATTTACCCATTATCAAGAGCAAAAGAACTCGAGAAATGGCTCAGATTTACCCATTATCAGTATGACAACTGCAACTTAATTTCACCTGGAGCTTAATTTAATTCTCCCTCTCTAATGGGAATTGAACTGGCCACAGAACTGGTTGCTTGTACTGGTACAAGCCATCCTAGTTAAGTAGCAAACAGAACAAAATATCCCAAGTATGAGCTCATAAGGTGCTAAAGTGCAGAAGTTCTCTAATGGAAACTTGATTCATCACAGCCACTCAAGAGTAGTACAAAACAAAAAAAGTCACAAGGCATAGTTAGGGAAGGGGAGAGCAGCACGGCACGAGACTGGGGTTTCATAGCATCTCCAAGCTGCAGGATGCACCCCCAAAATATTTTTGAATGTGTCACCTCAGTTTTCCCATCTGAAACAATGTAACAAAAAAGCCTGAGAGAAGGAACTCACTTGGAACAAAGAGACAATGTAACACAAAGAAGCGCAGTATACCTGGTTGTCTGCAGCCCTGCCATTGGAGAAATGATGTCATTAGTACAGGGGAAAGAAGCAACAGAAAGGTTCTTATCTGATAATAATGCTGCTCTGAAAATATTTCCAGAACTGAATTTTTTGGATCCGATTACTTATCATTACTAAACTATTTTAAAAAAAACTATCCTCATAGAAGGGCCTTTCAGCAATGCATGCTGCCCAGTAAAAAAATATTATAGTAGAAGCAACCAAGCAGGCATGCATACTCGGGGAAGGAAAAAAACAACAGCAAAAAAGCCATCAATCCCAAGCATGCTCATATTAATCCTAACAATTGAATACTGATTATTGTGGTGCTCTAGCACCTCCTACTAATCCGAACAATTCGGTTGCTGAAAGATGACAACTACTAATTGTTGTGCAATAACTTAAGAACAAATAACCAGCAAGATTATGCAACTGTATTTTCAATTCTACTACGAACCACATATCAATCTCACTAGATCTCTTTTTAATTTAATTCTAACACAACACATGACATAGAAATATTAACTTTTTACTAAATATACAAATGTTACTACTGCTAGTCATCATATAAATTCGCAGGTCTTATCCTTACTGGCACTTAAAGGCACTGGAATCACCAACCCATAAACTGAAATAAGTACAAACTATGCAATGTAAATATGTGTAACAAGATGAAAATATGTGTAACATAATTTTAAACAGATGCAACTATGCAAGCAAAAGCCTAGCAGCTAACAAGGCATACCTAGCACATTTTTTGTCAATGTAAATATGATAGTTTTCCATGAATTGTTACCCGCAGGCTAGGGTTTCGTGGAGCACAAGAACCGACGCGGACCGGCGGGAGGAGGCAGCACCGGTGAGCAGGCACGGCGCCGGCCACCGGCGGAGCCCAGCCGCGCTGCGCTCTCGGCCAGGGGGCTGCAGCTCGCCCCTGGCCCGCGCAGCCGTCCCCTCCTCCGCCTGGGGTGTGCCGCCGCCGGGCCCCCCCCCCCCCCCCACCAGATCTCGCCGGTCGGGAGCGGGAGGGGAGGGGCCACACCGGGGAAGAAGGTAGGGGAGGGGGGAGAGGGAGGGGGCGGCACCGGCCGCCGGATCTCGCCGGTGGGGAGCGGGAGGGGAGGGGCCACGCCGGGGAAGAAGGTAGGGGAGGGGGGAGAGAGGGAGGGGGCGGCACCGGCTGCCAGATCTCGCCGGTGGGGAGCAGGAGGGGAGGGGCCGCGCCGGGGAAGAAGGTAGGGGAGCGGGGAGAGGGAGGGGGCGGCACCGGTCGCCGGATCTCGCCGGTGGGGAGCGGGAGGAGAGGGGCCGCGCCAGGGAAGAAGGTAGGGGAGGGGGGGAGAGGGAGGGGGCGGCACTGGCCGCGTCGAGGAAGAAGGGGAGGGAGGGAAGGTGCGGGATCGGGCGGAGGATGGGCAGGTGCGGGTGCGGGAGGAGGGGAGGGGAGTGTGGGGGGCTGGGGGAGGGGATGGGAGGGTGCGGCGGGGAAGAAGAAGGGGAGTGGGGAGAACGTGCGTGCGCGAGGAGCCGAGCGGACGAGTCCGCGGCGGGTTAGGGTTAGGACTTCTGGGTTATTTTTCCGTGCGTGGGTTTGTTTTTCTGTGCGTTTTAAAATAACCGACAGAATAATAGCATTTTTTCTGTGCGTGCATTTTATTTTTTCTGTGCGTTTTTAAAAAACCGACAGAATAAATTTTATTTTTCTGTGAGTTCTGATTTTTTCCATGTGTGTATTGTCACGCACAGAAAAATTATGCAATTATTCTGTGGGTTTTCGTATTTTTCTGTCGGGATATTTTGAAACCCACAGAAAAATCATACTTTTTCTGTGCGTGTCGAAAAAAACGCACAGAAAAATTCTTCACCCACAGAACAATTCGATTTTCCAGTAGTGACATGGGCTGTTGTTGCGTGGTGTCTCTAGCTTGATCTATTATTCTAGGTGAACTCTGTTTCTGTGTAGCCTGTTTCTGTCTTTCTCTTCTCCTTATATCTATTATTCTAGGTGAACTCTTACATTCGATTCATACACACCATCGTTTCCTATAATCTGCCACCTATGTATATATGCGAGATGGGGACACAGAATAATTCGTTTCAGTTTCACCTGTTTCTAGCGAGAAAACTGTTTTGACGCCTCGGTTAGCTTGAGCAACGGTCCAGCTCATTTCAGATACTGAAAGGCTAAGATCAGAAAGGTGCATGACTCTAGGCTGTTTTCCCGTTAATGCTATATATAAATACAAAAAAAAATGGCTGGCAGAAGTAACACGAGCATCTCTGGCTTATATATGCAGGAGCACATCGTGGAGTTCCGTAGCGTTGCAACATGCTAGTAAGTGGTAACTAGCAGTATGGACTCTGCATCTAGGCATCCACCATCTATCTTCTCTTTAACATTTGCCTCAGTATTCTTCTCGATCGTCCAGCAGAGGCCTAGAGGCATTGTTGGTCCGAAGAAAAAACACAGCTAAACATTGTCCCAAGATCTAACAGGAAAAACTTATGCGCGTGCGTCCCTACGAGTTGCTGCTTATGACCAGCCTAATTGGGCTCGGTGATGGCTCGGGCCAAACCAACCTAACCATGGAAAAGTCTAGATCGGTTTTAATTGTGCATGATCTATGTGTTGATTGCGTTTCAACCGGCCCATGTATACGATTTTACAAAAAAATTTCTACATATATACAAAGCCAATGTAACCACTATTGTAGTATAATAAAGTTCATATACGATTACAATAATTGTTAGGCATCAATAACAAATTTTGTATTTTAAAATACACATGCACGTCTTAAGATCACGACAGAGGGAGTAGAAGATATTATTTATATACTAATAAGCTATTATTTTAGGTTCAAGCTCTCCATCGTGCTTGTTGTATGCAGGGTATGTAAAGTGGTACATGGTGGTAGCATATGGTCATCATCAGATCAACAACGTAACGTAACAGTTGTTTAGACGAGATTAATAATGGAACAATAAAAAGGACAGGTCCCTATAGGCAAGGCCGGATCATGCTCCCTGCGTGTCAATGCGCGTCGGTCTCTTTGCTAGCTACATGGAGTAGATGCAGACAGAGCAACCGCAGAGGGCAGTGGAAGGACAAGAAGTAGTAATGGCGCGCAAGGAGGCTGTCGTAAGAATGTACAATGGTAGGTAAGAGTCTCCATCGTGTGAGTTATTTGGTGTGTCTGCCATTCCTACTACCATAATAGCTGATTAGTACTGTGTACCGACGTTGTTCTGTCAAAATTAAAAAAAAAGACTCCTCAAGGAGGAGGTAGATATGTGTTTATTTTAGGATCCTCAAGGAGGAGGTAGAAATGTGTTTATTTTAGAGGAGAGGAGCGCTACTTAGACGACGAGGACCAGTCCAACTCCACCGGCGAGGGTGGCACCGACGAGCGGAGATGAAACAGAGAGGAGAGGAAGACCTGACAAGTGGGCCCCACCTATTGGGTCAACTTTAATACATGCCATGTCAGCATAAGTAGTGGGCTAAGATCCGTTTGGACCATGGTGAGACCCGGAACCAAGTTTAGGGATCCAAAAATAGCTTTTTAATAATACAAGGACCTAGAGGACACCCCACGCTAAGTTTAGGAACATGCATGAATTTTCCTCTATGATTAACATTGCTACCGGTATGATAATTAATGTCATGAACAGCCATCCGTCTTACTAGTACTCCGTACATGCGCCTGTTCGGCTGATATTAAAGCCGGCTAAAGCTGTTTTGTTGTGAAAGAAAAATACCGTAGATTTTAGCTGATAAGCCGACTGAAAAGTTGAAGCGAACAGACCCATGATGGCAGATGACGACAGGAGCTATTCTACTTTGGTATGGGCGGTGAAGTGACAACCAATCATGTATTTCGTAGCAGTGCTGGCTGCTGGCCATCCATCGCATCTCCCGAGGCTGACGATCGTCAGGCTCACGGAGTTAGTCACGGGTCTCCCTCCTAACTAATTTTTTCGTTCAAGTTACTATTTTTATACCTTTTAGTTGCTCATCTTTTAGTTTTCTACACGTATAAGTCGAGTTTTAAATAAAAACTTTGCAGGGCTAAAGAAATATTAGTAAATTGTGTTAGAATTGGTGTCGTAAATTGTGATAAAAAAATCTTCATAAAATGCTAATAACAGTAAAGTTTGTAGCCCTAATTGGGCTCGGTGATGGCTCGGGCTAAACCAACCTAGACATGGAAAAGTCCAGATTCACTACCGGACTCCTTGAGTTTGCCGAGTGCCCGAAACACTCGGCAAAAGACATAAAACACTCGGCAAATGGTTCGCCGAGTGTAACACTCGGCGAACAACACTCGCCATAAACAATGACGGCAAAGCCAACTTTGCCGAGTGTCTTTTATCGGGCACTCGGCAAAGCCTTTGCCGAGTGCCCGACACTCGGCAAAGTTGAAACCGAAAAAAACCCGAAAAAAATAGGAATTTTTACCCCAAAAAAAAATAGAATTTTTTTTTATCGATGGAGGCCCCCACCGGCCAGCGCCGACCCATCTTCGACATTTTTCACGTGAATTTCATGGCTACGCGGCCGATGCGATTCGAACCCGAGACCTCCCGCTGTGCACGTACCTCCTCTACCACTACACCACACACTCACTTGTGTCTAGATTCCATTTTAGTTCCCAATATATTATACTAAACCGAGGTAAATTGCATGTTTGAGGCCCTAAACGAATTCAAATAAAAAAGTTGTAAACTACAAAGTTTCATAACTTTTCGAGATCTACACTTTTAGTTTAGGAAGTTTTTCCATCCGAGGTCGTTTACAAAATTTGAATTTTAAAATTTTGAAATTCAAACACAGTTTGGCATGACAAGATGTTTTCAAATCAAAAAGTTGTCAACTACAATGTTTCATAACTTTTCGAGATCTACAGAGTTTATTTTGGTTGTTTTTTCATCCGAGGTTGTTTGAAAGTTCGAATTTTAAAATTTTGAAATTCAAACGCAGTTTTGCATGACAAGATGTTTTCAAATTAAAAAGTTGCCAATTACAAAGTTTCATAACTTTTCGAGATCTACATAGTTCATTTTGGTTGTTTGATCATCTGTTCATCCGACATGGTCGTTCTAACATTGTTCACAAATCTTATATATCTCTCTTGTTGTTTCATAAACTACAAGAGAGATATGTTAGATTTGTGAACAAATTTATTTTCACTTTGTCGTATGAAGAAAAGACCAAAACAAACATTGTACATCTTGATGAGTTATACAACTTTGTAGTTGAAAACTTTTTCATTTGAATTAATTTACTGCTTCAAAATGTGCTTTGAAATTTTCTTTGCCGAGTGTCAAAAAAATAACACTTGGCAAAGAATCTCTTTGCCGAGTGTCAAAAAAAAACACTCGTCAAATAAGCTCTTTGCCGAGTGTCAAAAAAAACACTCGGCAAAGAGACTCTTTGTCGAGTGTTAAAAAAAACACTCGGCAAAGAGCCTCTTTGCCGAGTGTAAAAAAAACACTCGGCAAAGGCGTCTTTGCCGAGTGCCCGAAAAACAACACTCGGCAAATCACCTGGCACTCGGCAAAGAGCCAGTCTCCGGTAGTGATTGGTTTTAACTGTGCAGGATCTACAAGTTGATTGCGTTTGAACCGGCCCATGTATACCAGTTTACAAAATAATTTCTAAATATATACAAAGCCAATGTAACCGCTTACTGTAGTATAAAGTTCATATATGATTACAATAATTGTTGGGCATTGATAACAAAATTTGTATTTTAAAATACATGCAGGTCTTAAGATCGCGACAGAGGGAGTAGAAGATATTATACATATACTAATAAGCTATTATTTCAGGTTCTAGCTCTCCATCGTGCATGTTGTATATATGCAGGGTATGTAAAGTGGTAAATGGTGGTAGCATATATAAGGTCATCATCAGATCAACAACGTAAGGTAACAGTTGTTTAGACGAGATTAATGCAACAATAAAAAGACAGGTCCCAGTAGGCATGCAACGCCGGATCATGCTCCCTGCTTGCTTGTCAACGCTCGTCGGTCTCTTCGCTAGCTACATGGAGCAGATGCAGACAGAGAGCAGCAGCAGCCGCAGAGGGCGGTGGAAGGACAAGAAGTGGTAATGGCGCACATGGACGCTGTCGTAAGAATGTAGAGTACGATGGTAGGCAAGACGTCTCCAGCGTGTGAATTTATTTGGTGATGTGTCTGCCATTTCTACTGAAAGCTGATTAGTACTATGTACCGATGTAGTTCTGATATGTGTTTATTTTAGGATCCTCAAGAAGGAGGTCGGTATGCGTTTATGTTAGAGGAGAGAGAGCGAGTACTATATGATTAACATTGTTATTGGTATGATAATTAAACTCATGAATGCCCATCCATCTTACTAGTACTCCGTACAAGATCATAGACGACAGGAGCTATACTATAGCCTTGTTTAGATCCTCTGTCAAAACTTTACATCATGTCACATCGAATGTTTGACACATGCATCGAGTATTAAATATAGATTCAAAAAAATAAGTAATTGCACAAATTGCAACTACTTTGCGAGATGAATCTTTTAAGCCTAATCAGTCCATGATTTGACATAAAAGTGCTACAGTAACGCATTTTAATAAATTTGTCTCGCGTTTTACTACCGGATTCTGTAATTTATTTTTTATTAGTATCCGAACACCTCATGCAACACCACATGTAATATTCGATGTGACACCCCCAAAACTTTACACTCTGAATCTAAACACCCAATTTTTTTTATTATTTGGTCATTTTTTTGAAGAAAAATTACGTTTGGCCCCCTGGGAGATGTAAACTCATCTTTAGACCCTCGGGGTCGGCGCCAGGACTCATGGCTCCGAGGTAACACGTATCAGCGCAGTACCTATGGCGCCTAGGTTCCTAGCCACGCAAACCTGCGCATCTGAGGCGGCGCTGACGTGGCCAGTACCTCGGCGCCATAATCTATGCCTCCGTGGTCGGAGCCACAGATCTTGGCGCCGAGCTCGGAGCCAAGATCTGTGGCTTCGAGCTCGGAGCCACGTACTCTGGCGCCGAGATACAAATCCTAAACAGGGCGCGGCCGCCGCAGCTCTCTCTCTCGCGCGGCTCTGTCTCTCCCTCTTGGTCGCACTCTCTGTCTCTCCCAGCGCCGCCGCCAGCCAGCCCCGCCATCGCCCACTCCTCCTCCGCCGGCTGCCGCCCGCTCCATCGCAGCAGGCCGCCACCACGCCCCCATCGCCTTGCCATTGCTGGCCGCCCTCGTCGCCCCTTCCCTCCTCCTCCTCGCTGTTCGGCGGTGAGGGCGGCCCGCCACCACTCACCGAACCTCCCGTCGGCCGGCGGGCCTCCGGGCCCTGCGCCCCCTGCCCTTCCGGCGCCCGCATCGTCGCCCCACTCCTCTACGCCCAGCCCCTCCGGTACCTCCAGCAAGGTAATTTTTTAGTTAAGTTAAATTAGTTAATCTACTTTAGGTAATCTAGTCACTGTAGCAGCATGGCAGCCTGACATATCTGTGTACTAGGATTAGATGGGTAGAGTTGTATATATAGTTTCCCACTGCAACTCAGTAAAGAGAGCGAGTTCAGTTTTGCCATATCCTCTGCAGAGCTTCGGCCAACGCTGGTGCTTGTGCTGTGTGTGTGCGTGCTCTGTTCTTTCTCCCTTCTTCTACCTCTAGCCATAGTATGTGGTCGGCAACGCCGGTAAGTGATCGGCTCAGCCGTTCCGAAGATCCAGGGGCCAACAATGACTGCAGTTTCTGAGTACTAAATCGTTGTGGCGCATACAGGAACGTATAGATTTGTTTTTGTTTTCTTTTTGGGAATCAGGAATAGACAAACTGTCTAATCACAGAAATTTGGATGTTCGCCATTTCCAACAAATGTCTTTGCAATCTTCGCACCACCAAGATGGGTTTTGCAGAATTGCACTCAGCTTGTTGACACTTTGATTTCCCTGCCATTTTCTTTTTCTTTTTTATTTTTCAAACAGGGTCCACTATGTTTTGTTTTTAGTGAGCAATCCAGTGTTGGGATTTGGGAGGCCAGAATCTAGCTTTTTTATTTAGAAGCACAGAGGTATGTCTGGCCATGTGTATGAACCTTCAGAATATCTGATTGTCATGAATTTGCAATGCAACTCTTTCTGTGCTTTTAGATAACAAACTTGACAAATGAGTTATCTTGACTGGATCGCTGAAATCTGCATCGAGCACAACTCATTGTACTATTCAAGTAGACAAGTACTAGGGTCGGACACAGAGATATCTTTTGGTTGGTTAAGCACTACTACTCTTACTACCTTCAGTATCGCTCGTTCTTATACAGTGCTCTGCTCGCGCAGATGATGATGAAGAGGCACAAGATGGAGAAGGACCTCGGCATCGGCACCGAGGTCGGGTACTCGAAGAACGCGGAGACGGCAAAGAGGAGCCCCGCCCTTGCAGCCATGAACCGGAAGTTTGGGATGATCCACGGGCTGTCGTCGCTGGCCAACATCATGGCCTTCGACTGCCTGGCCATGCACTCCTGGTATCTCTCCAGCAAGCTCGACCTGTGACTGATGAAGGCTTTTCCCTTTTTGTGATGCTCGCCACGACGTAGCTGGTGGCTACAAACTCGGAGCTTTAACATAGGTCTATGTATGGAGACACTGATGTCTGTCTTGTGAGAGAACTTGAGACGAGATGTGTTGTGAATTTGAATAATGTACAGAATGTATGTAGGCGGATGATTGGTGTTTGAAATTGTTTACATAGGAAAGCTCATGCTCTGATTGTCTCTTTGGCATAATATAACCAAGATAGATGGTTTGCATGAGGTGTGGATGTGCAGAGGTGCAATTGTGCACACTTTCAGAGTTCAGATAGCCCACGCAGGCCGCGGCTAGATTAACATCTAATGGGCCCGCATGTTAGAGTCTACGGCGGTGAACCAACGCAATATGTAGCCCAAAGTCAAGTAAGCCTTTCGCGCCACGGTCCATTTCACCGGCTCCGTTATCCTGCGCTATAGTACTATTTCACCGACTCTGACGCGGACTTGTGGCTTTAGTCTCACGCGAACCTGTGGGGCCCAACCAATGGCCGTAGTGGGAAATAAATAACCTCCGACGAGGCGAGGACCCCGTCTTCACTTCCTCCTCGCCGATCGAACTCCGGGGGCGCACTCGATCCGCTTGCTTGGTGAGAGTTGGCGGTGGCTTTGTTGGGCTGCTCGGGCGAGAGGCCAGGTGCTGCTGAGCCGCCCTTGCAGGTCAGCCTCAGGTTGCTAGGGGGGAGGTGCCGCGGGGCGAGCAGACAGACCCGTCTTGACTGCTGCCTGATCGAATCCCGTCCACGACGCCGTGGTAAAAAAAAGATTGGATTTTGTACTAGTCCGGCTTTTAGATCTTTGCTTAATCGAGTTTCACACAAACTTGAGGAGTGTTCATCACATACGGCATCCAAGTCTCCCTTTTTCCCCTTTCTTTTTCTTCTTTTTGTGTGTGTGTGGTCAGATGGTAATCCTCCACCCCAGCAAAATTTGATGACAATATCCATATGGTCTTGCGATTTTGCTAGCTAGATCTAACAAAGGAGCGAAAAGTAAACAAGGGAAAACACACACACACACTGTGACACTGACGACTTATTAGCTTTGTATCGTACTTTGGTTGATGATTATTTCAGGTGCTTGCATCAACGCGTACGCAGGAATTCTGAAGCTGTGCCGACCAGGGTCCTGGGCGTAAGACTAGGATGTTGCAGCGGGTCTGAACGATTGCCCTGCATCAACGCCGCAGCATCCTCCTAGCTTCAAGTCTTACGCGGACTTCACCATGAGTTCCAGTGGGTTGTGGGCTGAAGACCAGGGATCCAGGCCGCATCAACGGGTACGCAGGACGTCTATGCAAGCTGCTAAGCTGTCAGAAGAAGATGGTGTGTCGTCATCACAACCACCAGAATTGGAAGGCAAATCATCCCAAGCCAAAACCGCCAAGAGTGGTATATATATGCTCGTGTATGATGCAGTTCGGCGGCTGGGGTCCATTAGTGGGCTGATGCTGGTGCAGGAGCTGGTGCCTTTGGAGCTGATGCCGCTGGTGGTGGCGCTGTGGAGTATTTTGTTTCCTTTTTTGTCGCTGCAGCAGCTGACGCTGGTGCTGGCGCTGGTACTGGTGCTGCAACTGCTAGTGCCGGTACAAACCCTCCACAGGTATGGACATCCACGTACAAACTATACACATGCACAATACATACATTTGGTAGGCTATATTAGTCTGTAGTTAAGCTATTGAGGTGTTTTTTTTTATCTTTGTTTGGTTGTCCATAGAATCCTATATAAACCTCTGCTGTGCTAAAAGTAGACCAAATATTACATTAGCACGTCCCCAACAAGGTACTTTTTGCTAGCTATTTGTACATGGAGGAAAGAGAATGTCAAAAACTATAGCTAGCGACAAGTTCCTCGCCTAGCTCGCACAGGTCCCTATAAATCTACTCTCTCTGCTGAGCGAGACCCACTCTTGCCTTGCTGTGGGGCTCACAATTTTTTCCTTTTTTTTAATTTCTATAGCCGGCGATTTGCTTTTGCTTGTTGAGGATGCCCTTAGCTAGTATGTCAGATTTTATGTTATTAGATACTCAAGCTCATTGGTGCCAACAAAATGGAATATCCTCACATTCCCTGTTTCTATTGATACATGGAGCCATATGGAGGTGATAAAAAATACAACACACTGTGAGCAACCACAAACAATGTCACTATACGACTAAACACAGATTGCATGTGCAAGACAACTAAAAGCCAACGCATTGCATGTGTTTATGCTGCTTCGGATTGTACTGCATAAGTCTTAATGCATGCTAAGACTGGTGCAAACAATTAATCACACCCTCGTCTTTCACAATATGCTTCGCACCTTAGTATGACAAATAATGCTTATTCTTTTATTTACCTTAAATACTACATGCCATTAATTTACCATATTCGTATACGTAATGATAACATCGAGAGCAATACAGTAATCGTACTCTATTTCTGCTTTTACCTACTTTAAACTCTTAGAAACTATCTTCCCCATCTTGTAATTTATGTACTTATAAACAATAGAAAATCTTTCGATTGTCTCTTGTAGGGTCTTATATTTTAGTTTTGCCACAGGATCATGAATTTATGTCGCGCATGCATGCACGGGCATGGCGGCAGGCTTGTGAAGTGGGGGCCCCACGAATGGGTTCTGGACTCCGGCGCGTGGAACCACCATACCTCCAACCTGGCGCTGCTGCTTGAAGGCGGCTACTTCCAGTCTCAGGAGCTGGACAACAAAGATGCTCCATCAAGCGGGGATGACGCCACCGCCCCGCATGTCCAGGGGCGCGGGTCTATACGGACGGAGTGCTTTGACTTCCCAGGCGTCCACTATGTTGTTGGGGACGACACAAGGAATGTTGTGTCGGTGTCTCAGCTGGCTCGTGATCATGGACTGGTCACTGTCTTTAAGCCGACGTCTTGCCACGTCAAGGAGAAGAAGACCGGGAAGATCGTTGGCATGGGTCGCTTACGCCACGGCATGTACATACTGGATTCTCTACACATCGTCGGCCAAGTGAGTATACACACACACCTCGATCATCTCTTCTCGAACGACCCTGAGTATCCTGCGAGCACATTTAGTGTTGATTTACATCCATCTATCCAATGGTGCGTGGAGTAGGCTTCAATCTATTGATTCTTTTTTTTTCATATGCACAGCATATAAGAGACGGAGGAGCAAGTGGAGGTGATCGCCATGATGGAGCACATGGAGGTGGTGGAGGTAATGGAGATGGTGATAGCACAGCTGAAGGGCGTGGAGGAGGTGGAAGAGATGGTAGGGGAGGAGGAGGGACTGGAGCTAGAAACCAGGAAGAAAGTAGTGGAAGTGGAGCCGTCAGAGGAGATATTAACGAAATAAATGAGGAGGGGGAGGGCGGGGACGAAAAAGAGATTGAAGAAATGGATGATAATGATGAAGATGACATCAAGGAGATTGGAGAAATAAATGGCAAAGGGGAAAAGGAAGATGATGAGAAAAGAGGAGGACAAAATTCTGGACAATTGCACACAGGCTTGTTTGGCATGTCAAGATTAGGTACGAACTTAACTACTGCATTGTACAAAATATTCATTTCATTATAACTCTCTATTTGCTTTGAACTTACTGGATTGTGGATTATTGTAGATTGCATATGGTGGATTGTTTCCATATTGTGCATTGCAGCTTGCATATTGCAACCGTATACAGGCTGGGGGGCAGGAGTAACAATCTTGCCTGTGGATTTTCAGAGTCTAGCTAGGTTCTGGGTCCTGTTTATTTTGAGCTTCCAACTTTTAAAAACACCGATGAGCACAATCTGTAAAGAAGAAGAAACATTGGGGCCTTATCTCCAAGAATTATCTCCTCAAGAGCATAACAAGCGATTGTTTGGGCTATCACGATTTGATGCGTATGTACCTGCTGCACTATATCTCAAAGATATATATAAGGAATGTGTTCTAGAAAAACGACTAAACACAGATTGCATGTGCAAGACAACTAAAAGCCAACGCATTGCATGTGTTTATGCTGCTTCGGATTGTACTGCATAAGTCTTAATGCATGCAAAGACTGGTGCAAACAATTAATCACAAATATGCTTCGCACCTTAGTATGACAAATAATGCTTATTCTTTTATTTACCTTAAATACTACATGCCATTAATTTGCCATATGCGTATACGTAATGATAACATCGAGAGCAATACAGTAATCATACTCTATTTCTGCTTTTACCTACTTTAAATTTTTTCGATTGCCTCTTGTAGGGTCTTATATTTTAGTTTTGTCACAGGATCATGAATTTCTGTCGCGCATGCATGCACGGGCATGGCTGCAGGCTCCTGAAGTGGGGGCCCCACGAATGGGTTCTAGACTCCGGCGCGTGGAACCACCATACCTCCAACCTAGCGCTGCTGCTTGAAGGCGGCTACTTCCGGTCTCACGAGCTGGACAACAAAGATGCTCCGTCGAGTGGGGATGACGCCACCGCCCCGCAGGTCCAGGGGCGCGGGTCTGTACAGATGGACTGCTTTGACTTCCCAGGCGTCCACTATGTTGTTGGGGATGACACAAGGAATGTTGTGTCGGTGTCTCTGCTCGCTCGTGATCATGGACTGGTCACAGTCTTTGAGCCGACGTCATGCCACATCAAGGAGAAGAAGACCGGGAAGATCGTTGGCAAGGGTTGCTTACGCAATGGCATGTACATACTGGATTCTCTACACATCGTCGGCCAAGTGAGTATATACACACACCTCGATCATCTCTTCTCGAACGACCCTGAGTATCCTGCGAGCACATTTAGTGTTGATTTACATCCATCTATCTAGTAGTGCGTGGAGTAGGCTTCAATCTATTGATTCTATTTTTTCATATGCACAGCATATAAGAGACGGAGGAGCAAGTGGAGGCGATCGCCATGATGGAGCAGATGGAGGTGGTGGAGGTAATGGAGATGGTGATAGCACAGCTGAAGGGCGTGCAGGAGGTGGAAGAGATGGTAGGGGTGGAGAAGGAGGGGCCGGAGCTAGAAACAAGGAAGAAAGCAGTGGAAGTGGAGCCGCCAGAGGAGATATTAACGAAATAAATGAGGAGGGGGAGGGCGGGGACAAAAAAGAGATTGAAGAAATGGATGATAATGATGAAGATGACATCAAGGAGATTGGAGAAATAAATGGCAAAGGGGAAAAGGAAGATGATGAGAAAAGAGGAGGACAAAATTCTGGACAATTATCGTCTCGATGGCACACAGGCTTGTTTGGCATGTCAAGATTAGGTATGAACTTAACTACTGCATTGTACAAAATATTCATTTCATTATAAATCTCTATTTGCTTTGAACTTACTGGATTGTGGATTATTGTAGATTGCATATGGTGGATTATTGTTTCCATATTGTGCATTGCAGCTTGCATATTGCAACTGTATACAGGCTGGGGGGTTCACAGTCTAGTAGCTGGGTTCTGTGTCCTGTTTTTGAGCTTCCATCTTTTTAAAACATGGATGAGCCCAATCTGTAAAGAAGAAGAAACATTGGGGCCTTATCCCCAAGAATTATCTCATCAAGAGCATTACAAGCGATTGTTTGGGTTATCACGATTTGATGCGTATGTACCTGCTGCACTATATCTCAAAGATATATATAAGGAATGTGTTCTTCATAAGTTTGTGATATATGTATATGTGTCTGCAGGACTATGGACCCGACTGGGTCGTACCATCTTCCCGCTGGAGCCTTTCCTGCTTCGTCGACAAACGCAGCACGCCACTTGCTCATGGAGATGTCCAGGTTTTAGCCACCCGACGTCGCCACTTGCTCGAAACTTTCTCAAATTTTTACCACAGCCTCCGCATGCGATGACAAGACACGTCGTCAAGTTTCGTCATTTTCGGACTCCGTTTCGATTTTATAAAATTTAAAAACACTTTTCACGCGCGTGGCTCGGTGTGTTCCGACACCAACACGGTCGAAATTTCACGCGAGGCCCCGCACACGGCCTCAACATGCTCCAAACATCATGAATATCATTTTCTGAATGGCCGGATTCCATTATTTCATGTACCTGCAGTTCAAATCTGGAGCTGTCGGAAAAAATCAAAGAAACAGAAAAAATCTACGGAATATAGCAAAATAAATCAAAATGACCCCAAACTTGGAATATATCATGTACTTACTGTAGCAAGGCAACACAAAAAACTGGGATCGAAAATCGAAAAAAAAAATTAATTCTTTGCCGACTGCCATCAGTGGCAGTTGGCAAAGAGCCTTTGCCGACTGCCAGGGAGGATGGCAGTTGGCAAAGCCTGCGCCTTTGCCGACTGCTGACGGAGTGGCAGTCGGCAAAGGTGACGGCGTGGATGGCGTCAATCATGGCCTGCCTTTGCCGACTGCAATTCTTTGCCAACTGCCTGGCAGTCGGCAAATCCAGGCAGTCGGCAAATCCTGCTTTGCCGACTGCAGGAAATTCCAGTTGGCAAAGGGACCTCTTTGCCGAGTGTCGAAAAAAAACAGTTGGCAAATAAAATTGCAGTCGGCAAAGAGCCAGTTTCCTGTGGTGCATGCCGGAAAAGAGACACAATTGTAGCGGCGAAGCATCCGCTAGAGAGGAACCACGGCGGCCAAGTATCCACCGGAAAAAAGATGCGCAATGGTAGCCGGAAAGATCCGCACAGAGATAGCCAGCAACAACTTAACGGTGGCAAAAGTACCGTCGGAGAAGCGACAAGGAAGTGGCAAAGCATCAACCAGAGAAGCGACCACACTGTAAGGCAAACACAAGCATTGAAGGATATGAAGCGCATTCAGGCTCAACCCAAGAAATTCCACCGCCAACTGGATGACACGGCAACAACAACCACACGCAGCACTTGAGGAGGCAACGCCTCCAAGGATGGTTGCGACGTAGTCAGCGCCTCGGCTGCCTGTGTAGCAGGCACCAGATTTTCACCACGAAGATCTGTACTAGGAAGAAAGGAAGGTGCAACAACAGATGCCTCCAAAGATGGAAACAGCGCCCAAAGGACATCATCATCGTTGGCTAGACAGCAAGGCTTTCGCTTAGCACCTACTACCTGGAAGCAAGCAACGAGCAACCGCCCAGGGTTCCCGCAACCTAGAACCGGCCGATGCTAGCGCTGCCGCGGGACGAAGCAGAGGATAGCAGGCAACAATGGGTGGGCACAGCTTGCCAGCCCCGCAGCCGCACAGTACCAGGCCGCCCTAGCCCACTGGTGCCGCTCCCGGCCAGCCACAACCGTCGCAGCAGGCAGATAGCCACCGCCAGGCCACAGCCAGCTGAGCAGGCGCAGGCTTCGGCCACCCGGCCGCACGGACACCGGCTGCGTGCGCAAGGCCCGGCGGAACACGGCCTAGACAGGCACTGGGGCCACAGGAGAACCACCGCTAGGCCGCAGCCAGCCGAGCAGGCACAGGCTCCGGCCACACGGACGCTAGGTACGCGCGCAAGGCGGCCGAACACCCGGCACAGCCAGCCACCGGGGCCGCGGGAGATGAGCTGGCCGCCACCGCCACCTAACCTGCCACAGCCAAGCGCGGGGGCAGGGCAGCGCGCGAGCCGGCCGCCGCCCCGGACTGGCCTCCGCTGAAGCTGCAAGCGCTGGCCGGGGAGCAGCGGTGGCGGCCAGGGAGCAGCCAGCGGTGGGGTATGGTTTCGGTCGCCCCGAGTCGCCTCACGGAGGAGGCGACGCGGGGGTGGGGTGACTTTCCGTTTTCTTCTCGTCTTCGGTCCTGTAACTGCAGTCAGTGGCGGGATGGCACGTTGTTATTGGTTAATTGTAGAGCTTTTGTTTTCATGGATCGGTCCGGAATCATCAGATGCTCAGATGGAACCTCATGAATGGCGTTTGGTTTGAAATCATAAGCCAGTGCTGTCCGTCCGTCCGTCCGTCACCAAGTCGATCTGTTTCATAACTCCTCCAAGCCAATTTCCGGGATCGACTCATCCCTCAGAATAGTAAGGGCGACCGATGCTGCATGCAAGCTGAGCGAGTCCATACCCGATGAAGTTAATCATCGAACCAAGCACACTGTGACTGGGGCACATGGAATATAGATGGACTTTTATCAACAGAAATTAGAAATTAAGCTCTGGAGTAAGCAAGATGACTCACCACTCACCTCTGAGGACATGAGCAAAAAATGATTTTTGGTAGCTCCCGATGGCAGATGCATCCTGACTGGCACTCTGACAGGTACTTGATGCAGTTCTGATATACACAATCCCCACTACCGACAGTGTGGCCGCAAAATGCTCCAGCACAAGACACGTCTCAAAACAGAAAGAGAACACTGAAGAGGCAAAAGCCAGAATGAAATTGTTGATCCATGAACAACGAAGCGCACTGAAACTCTTCACAACATCTACTGCAAGCTGAAGTACCCAGTACAATATGCAAGCTCTTCGTGGTCCTCTATAATCATTATTAGTGAAAAATCTTTAAGTTATAGCTACTACTGGAAGGATAAAAAAACATAGACCACTCACAGCTGCATCACATAGCAGTACCTGCTGCAAAGGATACATGTAGCTTATGGAACAAAAAACTACACACACAAAGAGAAGAAAAAACATGAACCATACCAAGGTGTAGATTATACTCTGCAATTCCTACCAGCCTAATATATCATCCAACCTTCATCAAGAGGCACCAGTCTAGGTTAACAACTAACAAGTAATGCATAGAACTACAAATTATATAAGCATTAGCTATATACACTACAGGAAACGGGATCTTTGCCGAGTGTCAAAAATCGGGCACTTGGCAAAGACGTTCTTTGCCGAGTGCCGCACTCAGCAAAGAATTGCACTCGGCAAAGAGTTCTTTGCCGAGTGTCGGGCACTCGGCAAAAAAAGGCTCTCGGCAAAGCAATTCTTTGCCGAGTGCCAGGCTCTCGGCAAAAGCGCGGCACTCGGCATAGGCTGCCCCGCGTAACGGTGTTCGGCCACGTCCTTCTTTACCGAGTGCCTGTTGTTAGGCACTCGGCAAAGAATTTTTTATAAAAATTTTCTTTGCCGAGTGCCGCAGATGGGGCACTCTGCAAAGAATTTTTTTAATACTTTGCCAAGTGCCCCAAATCTGGCACTCGACAAAGAATTTTTTTTGAAAATACTTTGCCGAGTGCCCCTGACACGGCGCTCGGCAAAGATTTTTTTTTCCAAAATGTCCTGGTTTGTAAGCATCGTACGTGACAACGTGCACCAAACCTTCTCAAATTTCGAAAAAAAATTCTTTGCCGAGCACCATGTCAGGGGCACTCGGCAAAGTATTTTCAAAAAAAAAATTTCTTTGCCGAGTGCCAGATCTGGGGCACTCGGCAAAGTATTAAAAAAAATTCTTTGCCGAGCGCCAGATCTGGGGCACTCGGCAAAGAGAATTTAAAAAAAATTAAAAAACCCTTTGCCGACTGCCAGATCGGGGGCACTCGGCAAAGAGGGGATTTAACCCCTCCCGCCTAGGCCGGCCACGCACCCCACACACACGCCACGCGCACGCGCCGCCACGGCCCGCGCCGCCCGCGCGACCACGCCGTTGCGCCGCCCGCGCCCTACCCCCGGCCGTGCCCTGCCCCTGGCCGCATCGGCCCTGCTCCCGGCCGCGCTGGCCCTGCCCCCGGCCACGCCCCATGGACCGGCCGCCCCGACGCCGCCCGTGCCCGACTCCGGCGACCCCGACTCTGACCCCGACGTCGCCCGCCCCTACCCCCGGCACCCGTCAGGTATGCCTTCTCTCTTGTTGTTGTCGTGGTAGTGATAGTTGTAGTAGTATTAGTTGTACTAGTAGTGCTAGTGGTAGTAGTAGTATTAGAAGTAGTGGTAGTAGTAGTACAACTAGTGGTAGTAGTAGTAGTACAATTAGTGGTAGTAGTAGTAGTAGAACTAGTGGTAGTAGTTGTAGCAATAGTGGTAGTAGTAGTAGAACTAGTGGTAGTAGTAGTAGCAATAGTGGAAGTAGTAGTAGAAGTAGTGGTACTACTTGGATATATTCTTCTACATGGATTGATATCCAAACTACATGGCTTCTCTTGAGACATATGTGCTTGTCGGCCATCGTGCCGTTGTTTTTTGCAGGTTTTGGAAACCTCACCGTGTAGGGGAGGTTCTGCCGAATTTTTTTAAATGACAGTATTTTGTTCGATTTTTATAGAGAAGAGCCTGTCGGAGCCGAGTCGGAGTTCCTGTCGCCATGCCGGTCTGCCTACACCGTGTCGCCTCACCACTGCACCAACCCGCCACGACCCCGCTAGCCTGACTTCGCCGCCACCCTAGGTATAGCCCCTCTTTCCGTATTATGGTCGTAGATCGCGTAACCCAAGAAATTCCACCACCAACTCAATGACACGGCAACGACAACCACACGCAACACTTGAGAGGTAACGCCTCCAAGGATGGTTGCGATGCAGGCAGCGCCTCCCACTACGGAATACAGTAGATTTGCCGAGTGCCAGAGGCACTCGGCAAAGGCCTAAAAACACTCGGCAAACAGTTTGCCGAGTGTTACACTCGGCATCCAGCACATGGCATTGATTTGTCAGTAAACAGTAGTTTGTCGAGTGTTTTTTATCGGGCACTCGGCAAACAGTTTGCCGAGTGTCAATAAACACTTGGCAAAAATAAACTCTCGGCAAAAAAATTTTGACGGGATGGAACGGTGATGTCGAATTCGCCGAGTGCCCGACGGAAAAACACTTGGCAAAGTTTCTCAAGTTTGCCGAGTATCAGGAAGAAAACACTCGGCAAACTTTTTCATGTTTGCCGAGTGTCACGAATAAAACACTCGGCAAAGTTCTTCAAGTTTACCTAGTGTCAGGAAGAAAAAACTCGGCAAAGTTAGTAAACTTTGCCGAGTGCCAAAGCCATAACACTCGGCAAAGTTTAGACACTTTGCCGAGTGCCACGCCAAAAACACTCGGCAAACAAGCGAGCAATGGTCAGATTTTATGGTCACTTTGCCGAGTGTCCATTGGAATACACTCGTCAAAGCCAAAACACTCGGCATAAAGGGTTCCCAGAATGACAGAAAATGGTCTCTTCGCCGAGTGTTTTGCCTTGACACTCGGCAACTCCTCTGTTTGCCGAGTGTTACACTCGGCAAAGTGACCAAGACCCCCTCTTTTTTACTAATCTGTCACGTGTAATGGACCCCTCTCAATTCACAATAAACCATCACAATTCACAATAAACACATCATCACATGCACAATTATATGTCACACGCATAATAAACCATCATCATAGTTCACAATAAACCATCATCACAAGTCACAATAAACCATCATCACAAGTCACAATAAACCATCATCACAAGTCACAACTAAGTCACAATAAGCCACAAATGCAAATATAATCACTACGGAGGCCCTTGGAACCTCTACGACAAATCCGGGTCTTGAGAGATAATAAACTTGTGTGGCATGTTGAGCCACAATATAGACATCGTCTGCTGGTAAGACGGATGATTGTCGAATTTTGACTAGCCCAAGAATAGGGGTTCGTCTCACTACTGATGGATCAAACCAATGGCATTTGAATATGACTGGATTAAGAGGTTTACAACCATGAAATGTGAGTTCGTATATTTCTTCAAGTCTTCCATAGTACTCGACCCCATCAATGCCCAGCGTAAAAACTCCGGTATTTGTGGTTCTTCGATTGGGCCGACTCTGCTCATGGCTTATTGTGTGAAAGCGATAGCCATTCACGCCATAACCGGTAAAGGACTTGACCCTATAGGCACAGCCATCGGCAACCTGTCTCAACTCGGCACTCATAGACGCATTAGTTTGGCCCTACAAGTTCAAGAAGGGTGGTTCGTTATATTATTCGCATGTACAAGCATCTTGTAATGTCAAACTAAGTACGAGCCAAATTGGACTATACCTTCTGTTTGAACCAAGAAATGAAATCGGGCATTACATTTCCCGCTCCCTCTCTGAGAAGGGTGTCAGCTTCCTGCGGGGTAGGTTCCCTTGATTCACGCCAGAATTGACGATGAAATTCCCTGTACCAACGAGAAACATGGGAGTTGGACACAGAATAGTGACTACTTGAGAACAAGTTTGCTGAGAACTTACAGCATGTACGGCTCCACTTCGGATAGGATGATCAACACATACAGCATGATAGCGCGCCACTCTTCATGTTTCAAGATCTTGGTGGTCGAACCACTTGCACTTCCGAGTTGCCCTCGGAAAATGCTAAGGCTCGATTCATCTTCACTGGCATTGTAACGAGAGGGTGGATTATGCACGCTAGGAAGGTTGTCAGCATAGTATTTTGTTGTGAAGTTTGAAACCTCCTCCTAGAATCTTTTGAATGGGGGGGGCCTCTGCAATGGATGCTTCAATTTTGTATTTGTTTTTACATTTAGTTCGAAGAACCTTTTGACATCTCTCAATTGAATAGCACCAACGGCCCTGCACAGGCCCCCCATTCATGCTTCATACGGGAGGTGCAGGATCATATGCTGCATCGGATTGAAGAAGCCGGGTGGAAAAATCTTCTCCAACTTACAGAGCAACACAGGCGCCATTTTTTCCATTTCTGCAACCAAGGTACGTGATAACTCCATGGCACAAAGCTGGCGGAAGAAATTGCTCAACTCCGCTAGCACCTGCTAGACATGCTCAGGGACATAGCCTCGAGCCATCACTGGAAGTAGGCGCTCAAGCCATATGTGGTAATCATGACTCTTGAGCCCGTTGACTCGCATAGTAGCTAAGTTCACTCCCCTCTTCAGATTCGCTGCATACCCATCAGGGAACATTAACATTTGGAACCACTCTAGTACCTCCCTCCTTTGGGCCCTCGTCAGGACGAAATAGGCCTTAGGCTTTCTCCATGACTTGCCGGCTTTGGGAGGCGCCATGTCCAGCTTTGGTCTATCGCATAACCTCGCTTGATCCACTCTAGCCTTAACGTTATCCTTTGTCTTATCAGGAATGTCCATGATTGTACCAAAAATTGCCTCAGCGATATTCTTTTCAGTGTGCATTACAACAATGTTATGTGGAAGAAGAAGATCATCAAAATAGGGGAGGTTCCACAAGCACGACTTCTGAGTCCAGTCATGTTGCTCGCCATATCCCACAAAACCACCTTCTTGTTTATTGACCTTGAGAGCGTCTAACTGAGCGCGAACCGTGGCTCCTGTCATCATCTGCGGTTTAGGGTCTTTAACTACGACACCTTTCGTAAAGTTCTTGATGTCTAGTCTGAATGGATGGTCAGGAGGGAGGAATTGTCGATGTTTGTCGAACGAAGAATACTTGCCACCCTTCGTCAACCAAATGAACATCAGAGAAGCCTTGCATACCGGGCATGGGAACCTCCCGTGAACACACCAGCAGCAGAAAATCCCATATGTCGGCAAGTCATGCAGGGAGTACTGGTACCAAACATGCATCTTGAAGCTTGTCTTTGTAGTTTGGTCGTATGTCCATACCCCTTCCTCCCAAGCACAGAGCAAATCATCAATCAGAGGCTCCATGTACACACTCATATTATTCCCCAGGGTGTTTTGGAATTATCAACGACAAAAATATGTTCTATCGTTGAAAGAGGACGCCAGGGGGGAGATTGAGGGGGATAACGAACATGGGCCAACAGGTGTACGGGGCAGCCGCCATTCCATAAGGATTGAACCCATCTGTTGTCAGCGCAACACGTACATTACGAGCCTCTAGAGCTTTCTCATGATAAATCTCATCAAACCTTGTCCAGGCTTCACCATCGGATGGGTGTACCATCTTCTCAGGATTGTATCGACGTCCGTTTTTATGCCATGTCATCTGTTTCGCGGATTACTTAGTCATGTAAAATCGTTGGATCCTCAGTATGAAAGGAAGGTACCGTAGGATCTTCACGGGGATTGCGAGCTGCCTCTTCTGACCATCACCAGAGTCTACCTCTAGGAACCTAGACGATTCACACTTCACACAGTACTTTTCTTCCGCATACTCTTTCCTAAATAAGATGCACCCCTTCGGACAAGCATGTATCTGCTCGTATGGCATCTTAAGTGCATCTTAAGTGCACGAAGGAGTTTCTTAAGATGCACCCCTTCATACATGCTCTTTGGCAAGATGTGACCATCCGGGACCAGGCTGCCAACAACTGTGAGCATAACATCGAAGGCGTCTCGACTCAAGCTAAACTGGGACTTCACGGCCATTAGGGGTGCAATGGCATCCAGTTGAGAAACCTTGGAATACCCATGAAGGGGTTGCTGTGCCATAGACAACAAGTCGTAATACGCCTTTGCGGTAGCTCTGGCTCCTCCTCCCTACGTCCTTCATCGAAGTGTGCTTCATGATAGTCATTTAACATGTCTCCTACCCCGGCATCCCCGTCATATTCCTCGATGCGTTGTCTCACGACCTCGTCTCTCCCACGATCGGCTTCACCATGCTAGATCCACCTGGTATAGTCTGCTGTAAATCCATTCTTGCAAAGATGTTTACCCATGACCAGCTTGGTTTGCCGACGCGTGTTTGCACATTTGCTGCAGGGACACCAAGTGACACTAGCTCCTTTAACCCTTGCAAATGCCCGTTCCAAGAAAGCATCGGTCTTGTCAATCCATTCTTCGGTCCACGAACTCTGACTAGAGCGGCCCGTGTACATCCACTCACGGTCATCCATCCTCTAGCATATCAGCGAGTAATATAAAAAATCACGTTGCATCTACACGTTCCTATACTATCTAATAGGTAAAGATAGGTCCTAATCCCACCCGAGGATGTATAGATGGGGTTAGTTTCCATGCTCTACTCCTATCCGAGATAGAATTTCGGTAGCACCTCCCCGTTGTTCTCCAAATACACGTCCTGAAAGGGAGATTGTGTATCCGGAGAACAACAGGGAGATGTTGCCGAAACTCTATCACGGATCGGAGTAAAGCATGGAAACTAACAACATCTACACATCCTCGGGCTGTCCAAAAATCATGGACAATTTGAAACAGATACAGTTATAGATATGCAAAGATCTGCATATTTCCAACCGTATCTCTTTCGAACGGGAGACGCCTAACTAGGTTACGTGATATACGAACATGGTATGGAAAGAATGGTCTTTTATGCCTCACCTTGCTGTCCTGCAAAGTGACGAGTCAAGGACGTTGCAATAGCCTCTCCTGCAATAAATGAACATAATAGTGTCAAATCTAAATTTTGGCAGCACCTCCCCTGCACGGGGAGGTTTCCAAAACCTGCAACAAATAAAACGGCACGATGGCCGACAACCACATACACTCGGCAACAAATGGCACGATGGCCGACAACCACATACACATCTTATACCTTGCAAAACGACGGCAAGTTGTGGGGCGGCGGGAGGGCAAGGCGGAACCAGACGGCAGGGTGGGGCAGGGAGCGGCGGCAAAAACCTGCAAGTTGAAGATAATAGAGAGCCAAATGCATCGGGTCAGTAAGTGTATAGCGAGATCATTAAAAGAATGGCAATCATTGGCATGGAAAGTCTCCAAAATATGAGACGTTATGAGACACAGACAATACATGGATAAATCTGTCAAATTCAACATTAACAAATCAGACACCCAATAACGGTTTTCCAAACCCAACATCCAATAGCAGGGAAGAAAGAAACAATAGCGGTTGAAGGTGTCAATAGCATACAAAGATTGACAATACATGTATGGCAGATCCATACATGTCGCTTGACTGTTTCATGAGCCGTGTTTTTCTGTCGTAACAAATCCATGTAAACATGGATATAAATAAAAATTTAGCGAAACCATCGAACAGTATTTATCCCCGCTCGATGGGTGTGGGTGTGGGTGTGGGTGCCTGCAAACAGAAACTGTTGCGGACCACGACCACACGGACTCTGATGCACGAACCGGGCCGTAGACAGGTGGGCTCGGCTGCTCGGCCGGCAGCGACACGACAGGAGACTGCAGCGTCCGTCCATCCAGCGCAGAAGCCCGCGCGATTCGCGGGGAATTTCTTTTTCGTTTCCTTTCCTCACCTGGGCCTAGTTTAGATTGTAAATTTTTGCAATCCGGATACTGTAGCACGTTTCGTTTGTATTTGACAAACTTTGTCCGATCATGGATTAACTAGGCTCAAAAGATTCGTCTCGTGATTTACAACCAAACTGTGCAATTAGTTATTTTTTTACCTACATTTAATGCTCCATGCATGCGTCCAAAAATTGATATGATAGAGAGAGTGAAAAAACTTGGAATTTTGAGGCAATCTAAACAAGGCCCTGCACGGCTGCACTGCACTGCATGCCTCACCTGCTGCCGCTGAGCAGCAGTACACACTCCACTGCCCACTCTAGAATCGGCTTCTGCTATATCAGTGCCCTTTTTAACTTTACCTTTGCTTCTTTTACCCTCTTCCTTCCTTTTTTTTTCTCCCCAGTTCATCCCAGGGTTCTTTTTTCTTTTTAGTTTGAACCATCAGACACTCTGCGTCTTTCACGTTGCATGTTTTCTTTTTTTGTTCTCCCATACAGTATCTCATTCATTTGTCAAATGAAGCAGGATGGTCCAGTTCATGAATCTATCCACCTTGGTCAGTGGTGAGAAATGAAACTAAGGTCAGTAGATACTAGAAGAAAAGAAAAAGTGGTTGGCTGCTTTGGTGCGTAACTGGCTGGCTGGATCTTGTTTGCAAAGGCAGGCCAAAGGTTGACGAGCTGGAGTATGAGGCAATGAGTGGCACCTCAGTACCTCAATCCTCAGAGGATGGCCATGGCGCGAGTGGGTAGCTTTTGCGCATGATTGAGCGGAGCTGGAGGGGAAGGGGAGACACTGCAGGTGCGGGGTGTCAGACCGGGGAGCATCTAATGCTGCTGACAGCACTGCATGCAGACTGTGTAGTACAACTATACATACAGCCTCTCCAGTACAGTGCTGTATATTGGCACAGTATCGTACACGTACTGATGATTCTTTAAGATGCATTAAGATTGGTTCTTAGTCTCACTGAAGACTTAAGCAGCTAGCTGCGCTGTGTATGTGAAGTCTGGAATGGTCCAGGAAAATCAAAGAGAAATTCATCTTCTTTTCTTAATTCTTTTTTACTTAAAGAAAAGGACTGTATGTATGCATGTAAAGAACAATGTAGTTACCAGTTTATTAAAAAATATTGACAATGACACTTCAAACTTAGATGGACTTATATTTGATCAAACAAAGTGCTATTTATGTAGCAACTGGTAATTCCAACATCTCATTTGTGTTCTGAACTTCCACATGCCTCCTGGAAAGGATATATCACCTATCTAGTGTATCAGGCATGCAGCCATGCATATCCACCAACTAGCTACATTAAATTTTTTTAACAAAAAAACTATTCAGACAACCCCGAGCAGCATGAGAAAGATGGGAAAGGAAAACACCGTACATGTGCACCATTGATCAAAGTAATTTTTCATCGTTCTCTAGTTTCCAAACACTCCACAGAATGTAATTTCCTAATGACCCTGCTGTTCTTTTGCCCAGTCGAAACTTCCAGAGAACTCAACATTTGTGAACTGCAGATGATTACTGAGCAGCCTATGACAGGGATTCCCAGGTGAGTAAATGGCGGTACAATCATATATGCAGAGTACCAAAAGAACTAGTAGTAATCTAGCTTTCTGCATTTCTACAGAGCAACCTGGCTGCAAATGCGTCAACATTCCCATCAGGAGTAACGGCCTTGGCAGACTATGTGCATGGGAAAGGGCTCAAACTAGGGATCTACAGTGATGCAGGGTAATCCTACTTATAGTAACAAAAGAATAGACACAAAGTCACAGAAAAATGTTCATCAAGATGCTTAAACTAGAAAAATGTTCGTCACAGAAAAATGTTCGTCTCTGTTCTATCCCTAATCTCCAAATAGTTATGGAAGCGAAGGAATGCAGTTATCAATCCAAAGCTAGACTAAATATTGTTAAATCCTTGGCGGCGCATTTAGAAAATCTTATCGGGGCGGGCGGCGCCGGTGGCGGGACGCGCCGGGGGCGGGGCGGGGCGCCGGGGGCGGGACGGGTCACCGAGGGCTGGCGGCGCTGGGGGCGAGAAGCGCCGGGGGCGGGCGGCGCCTCGAGCGGGGCAGGGCGCCGTGGGCGGGGCAGGGCGCCGAGGGCGGGCGGCGCTGGGGGCGGGACGCGCCGGGGCGGGCGGCGCCGGGGGCGGGGCGCGGTGGGGCGGGGAGGCGGCGGCGGGTGGCGGCGTGCGGTGCGGCGTGTGTGTGAAGGGCCGGGCGCGGTGGGGCGGGGGTATATGAACGCATATGCCGAGTGCCAAGATCTGGAGCACTCAGCATTACTTTTTTTAATGTTTCATTACGGGCCGATACTGTGCAGTGGGGCATGTCGACAAAGTTACCGAGTGTCCCTTATATGACACTTGGCAACTGTTCTTTTCGCCGAGTGTCAGGTACAAAACACTCGGCAAAATAAATCTATATTTGCCGTGTGCCAAGATCTGGGGCACTCAGCATTATTTTTTTTATGTTCCATTATGGCCCGATACTGTGCAGTGGGGCCGGTCGACGAAGTTGCCGAGTGTCCCCTATATGACACTCGGCAACTGTTCTTTTCGCCGAGTGTCAGGTACAAAACACTCGGCGAAATAAATCGATATTTCATGCTCCACCGTCCTCCTTCATAGTGTGTTCTACTAAATTTGTTATGATGTAATTTAAAAATACCTTGTCAAATTCACTCAACAATGCATATTTGATTTTTCTACGAATATTAATCCATTATTTCATGCAGTTATAGCTCAAATTCAATATATATAATTAAAATTCTATAATTGCAGTTAATAAATTAAAATTATCAAATTGATCCGAAAAATTACCAAAATTTGACGTGAACGAATCTATGTTGTCTATTGCCTATACAAAAAGTTTTGAAGTCAAACCCCGATTTGACCGTCACTTTGACTCCAAATCTTATCGGATCCTTCGAAACGCTACAATTCTTGTACAGAGATGCTTCTGTTTGTAAAGGTCTTACGTGACAAATTGTGCGAAACCTTCTCAATTTTTTTTTCATAGTCTCCACGTATGATACCAGGAGATCTTGACAAATCTCGTCATTTTCAGACTTCGTTTGCTTTTTTTAGAATTTAAAAACCATCCGGCCACACGTTCGTGGTCGTGTTTCCTGAATAAAATATTCAAAAATTCTTTTCATTTCCCTAGTAAGGCCCCAAAATGGACTCAATAACATGAATATGATTTCTCCACTCAATTTATTCCATTATTTGTATAACTTGCAGTTCAAATTTGACTTAAACCAAAAAATTCCTCTAAATGCAATAAATTACTTAAATATAGCAAATAGATGGAGAAATATATCAAATTTTAACATGTAGTACCACATGATGTATGTGGAGAGTAGAAAAAGTTTGGAGGGCAGGAGAGAAAAAAAATTATTTTGCCGAGTGCCATTAATATAAAAAACACTCGGCAACAACATTACTTTGCCAATTGTAAACAAAAAACACTCGGCAAACAAATTAGGTTGCCGAGTGTCAATAAAAAACACACGGCATAGTTTGTCTTTGCCGAGTGTCTCTAACGGACACTCGGCAAAGTTTTAACAGCAGGACGGCGCACCCAACGGCCGTCAGATGGCCGCCGCACGCCCAGCGCACGTGATTCCAGTTTGCCGAGTGTCCATTTTTGCCGAGAGTTTTTTGTAGTTTGCCGAGTGTTTTATTTTTGGCACACGGCAAAGTTGGTTTTTGCCGAGTGTTTTATATTAGGCACACGGCAAAGTTTTCGTTTGCCGAGTGCTATATGTTTGTCGAGTGTTTTATTAAATACACACGGTAAATGTTGTGTTTGCTGAGTGCCCGATGAAATACACTCGGCAAACCGTAAGGCACTCGGCAATCCTACTGTTTCCGGTAGTGTCCGCTGCCTGTGTAGCAGGGACCATATTTTCACCCCGAAGATCTGCACTAGGAAGAAAGGAAGGTGCAACAACAGATGCTTCCAAAGATGGAAACAGCGCCCAAAGGACATCATCATCGTTGGCTAGACAGCAAGGCTTTCGCTTAGCACCTACTACCTGGAAGCAAGCAACGAGCAACCGCCCAGGGTTCCCGCAACCTAGAACCGGCCGATGCCAGCGCTGCCGCGGGACGAAGTAGAGGATAGCAGGCAACAATGGGTGGGCACAGCTTGCCAGCCCCGCAGCCGCACAGCACCAGGCCGCCCTAGCCCACAGGTGCGGCTCCCGGCCAGCCACAACCGTCGCAGCAGGCAGATAGCCACCGCCAGGCCGCAGCCAGCCGAGCAGGCGCAGGCTCCGGCCACTGCACCCGGCCGCACGGACACCGGCTGCGTTCGCAAGGCCTCGTGGAACACGGCCTAGACAGGCACTGAGGCAACAGGAGAACCACCGCTAGGCCGCAGCCAGCCGAGCAGGCACAGGCTCCGGCCACACGGACGCTAGGTGCGTGCGCAAGGCGGTCGAACACCCGGCCCAGCCAGCCACCGGGGCCGCAGGAGGTGAGCTGGCCGCCACCGCCACCTAACCTGCCACAGCCAAGCCAAGCGCGGGGGCAGGGCAGCGCGAGCGGGCCGCCACCCCGGACTGGCCTCCGCTGAAGCTGCAAGCGTTGGCCGAGGAGCAGCGGTGGCTGCCAGGGAGCAGCCAGCGGTGGGTTATGGTTTCGGTCGCCCCGAGTCGCCTCACGGAGGAGGCGACACGGGGGTGGGGTGACTTTCCGTTTTCTTCTCGTCTTCGGCCCTGTAACTGCAGTCGGTGGCGGGATGGCACGGTGTTATTGGTTAATTGTAGAGCTTTTGTTTTGATGGATCGGTCCGGAATCATCAGATGCTCAGATGGAACCTCATGAATGGCGTTTGGTTTGAAATCATAAGCTAGTGCCGTCCGTCCGTCCGTCCATCACCAAGTCGATCTGTTTCATAACTCCTCCAAGCCAATTTCCGGGATCGACTCATCCCTCAGAATAGTAAGGGCGACCGATGCTGCAAGCAAGCTGAGCGAGTCCATACCCGATGAAGTTAATCATCGAACCAAGCACACTGTGACTGGGGCACACACTACTAGAATCTCGATTTTTTCTGACAGTGCGAAAACCCACAGAAAAATTCGAATACCGTCAGAAAAATATTTTTCTGACGGTGTACCCTCAGAAAAATACCCACAGAAATATAATGACAGAAAAATCCAATTTTTCTGTGGGTTCACCGTCAGAAACAATTTTTCTGTGGGTCTCGCACGCACAGAAAAATTGTGTTCGCCCAGATTAAAACTAATTTTTCTGTGTGTTAATCCACACAGAAAAAAGAAATAAACGCACAGAAAAACTCATGTTTTTTTCTGTCGGTCTAGGTGAACTCACAGAAAAATTCATTTCGCCCAGATTAAAAAAATATATAATAGATAGCATACATATAAAGATCCAAATGTTCAACACATTCATTAATGACATCTGGGCTACATAGAGATGATGTTCAAATGATCCGGCATCAATACATTCAAAAGCATTACCATCTCATCTCAAAGTTCAAGTCTCAGTCAAGATGAGTAAAGTACCAGCATGCATCATTGAGTCATATTATACCTAAAACTAAAGCTAACAGATTAGAGCCTATCAAGGGCCTCGAGGTACTTCTGCTTGCGGATGTCAAAGAAGATCTTCATGGAGTAGCGGTTGTCCTCCAGCATGGTGAAGCCGTTGAGGTACCTCTCCACCTCGTCCCACTCGCCGCCCTGCACGAGGTCCTCGAAGTGCTTCATGTTGAAGTAGAAGCCCGACTCCTGCTCCAGCCTGCACGGGCAACCGCAAAAAGCATCAGAAATCCTAGCTCACCCAGCAAAGAAAGGCTCCAAAAACCCCATTCATGATCATGGCGAGTACTCACTTGTGCACCGTCTCCTTGAACTTCTCCTCATCGAGGAACTGCAGGATGAGGAAAACCAGCTCCCTGCTAAGAGACGACATGGCTCCCCTGATCACAGTCGGAGCCTCCAGCTCTCAAAAACCCGCCTAAACCTCGGGCCGCCACCCATGCAGACATTGAAGGTTGCTACTGCTACCTCACTTATAGTGCCACAATACTTTTCTAAAAGTACCACAAACTAATAAACTAGTGAATTCTACATTTTCACAACCACAATTGAACATAGTTTTGCAATTCAGTTAGCCAAATCAACATGGATCATGATTCCTGGCTGACCAAACCATGCTTTAAAATGTCCCATGGGGAGAAGAAGTCCAGCACTCCTGAGGCATCAAATAAAAATGACCCATGGGGCAAATCAGAAAATACATTTGACAAAAGAAAAGGAAATGGAGGTGATAGTGCCTGGGAGAAGAAGTCTGATGATGGCCATGGCAATTGGGAGCATCCCAGCAACTGGAAATGCCAGGGGAAAAAAGAAGGCAGATGGTAACTGGAAATGCTGGAGATGGAATTGGAAGACCAAATGCCAAGTCTAATGTAGGATCCAGTTGGGGTGAGAAAGATAAGATGGAGTCTGATGAGCATCTGAAAGTCCCAAAAGAATCAGACACATGGAATACAGGGAAATCAAATGAAAGTCCATGGGATAACACTGATGCACTACAGGATTCCTGGGTTAACAGTATTTCACCTGGAGCAAAAGAACAAGAGCAAAAGAACTCGAGAAATGGCTCAGATTTACCCATTATCAGCATGACAATTGCAACTTAATTTCACCTGGAGCTTAATTTAATTCTCTCTCTCTAATGGGAATTGAACTGGCCACAGAACTGGTTGCTTGTACTGGTACAAGCCATCCTAGTTAAGCAGCAAACAGAACAAAATATCCCAAGTACCAGCTCATAAGGTGCTAAAGTGCAGAAGTTCTCTAATGGAAACTTGATTCATCATAGCCACTCAAGAGTAGTACAAAACAAAAAAAGTCACAAGGTACGCGAATGGTGGAGGCAGGCAAGCGCTGCTCCAACATGCAGGGGTGTGACCTCAAGGACGCATCCCTCCCAGACCCTATGGCCTGAACCCAACATCCATGCGCTGGAAAAATAGCAAAGTGCAGATAAATAATTATCAGCATCATGGCAGCACTTCTTGTTTCACTCCTCTCATGAAAAATAGTAGTCAGTACCACTCAAAACTAAATACATAGTAGTACATTCAGAAGAGTTATCTTAATTTCTGAAATATGAGGTTCGGACCAGCTCGCCTCACCTATGCTAAAACATATATAACAAACGCCAGCCCAGTCATAGAAAATACACCAGAGATAAGCAAGTGAATGAATCAAGTAACAGAAGAGTAAACAGCATGGAGTCTAGCAGCATTGAGATAAGGCACATTCTGGAGGGAACTGAGCATGAAAATTTGCACAAAAATAGAGAGAACTTACAGTCTGTGCTGGAATGCTATGGAACATACCTTATTCTGATAAGCTAGCAACCTAATCAAGTTGGCTGCAACTTTAACAGTAGCTGGTTGTCCAAGCTGGATTCTGCACAGAAGGGTAACTTTAGCATCATCTATCTTGCATGTCAAATATCTCAAGTAATTGTATACCATCATATTTATCAAAGTTAATCTTACATGTCACTTTCATCTTCCTTAAGCATAACAGGGTATGTCAGTTTTTTTATCAACAATGGCATACAAAAAAATAAGGACTAACATCAAGGCAGGTGCTCTGGTAAAAAAAATGTATTAGTCAAATACTGAAAATAGGATACTACAGATTTTTCAACATGTATTGCTCTGGTTATACAATTCATAGATGGCACACAGGCAATTCATACTGCTTATACTGTAGTTACATTGGCCTAGGTTGAAAAAACTAAAATTGGACAAAAAGAGTGTGCCAATAGGTGCTTAGTATCTATTGCCAGTTTCACAAGCAAGAATTTGCATAAATCTAGCAATGATGAACTTAAACTTTAATATTGATTTGGAGATGTGTGCATTATGCTTCTTTTACATTAGCTAACATTCCCAACAAACCCTAAGGAATCAGAAACAATCATAAATATGATGGCTGGCGATATAATCGCAGCTCAGCATTTCATAGAAAATTTAGAAATTACTTCACAAAACATAATACGAAGTTTAAATCATTTGATGCACCTATTATACCTACAAAAATGACAGCATTTCTTTATATAGGGAAAGGTCTTAATATTGGCACAAAAATATCTCTGTTGCTTAATAATGCATAATAGAAACACAAGTACTGAGAGCTATGTTGTCTTACAAACATTTTGGTGGACTGTGGGCTTCCTTTTAGACAACTTACATGCGTCATATTGTTTCCAAAATTTCACAGAAGAAATACCACAAGACAGTGACCATCTCCAGAAATTTACCCATTATCAAGAGCAAAAGAACTCGAGAAATGGCTCAGATTTACCCATTATCAGTATGACAACTGCAACTTAATTTCACCTGGAGCTTAATTTAATTCTCCCTCTCTAATGGGAATTGAACTGGCCACAGAACTGGTTGCTTGTACTGGTACAAGCCATCCTAGTTAAGTAGCAAACAGAACAAAATATCCCAAGTATGAGCTCATAAGGTGCTAAAGTGCAGAAGTTCTCTAATGGAAACTTGATTCATCACAGCCACTCAAGAGTAGTACAAAACAAAAAAAGTCACAAGGCATAGTTAGGGAAGGGGAGAGCAGCACGGCACGAGACTGGGGTTTCATAGCATCTCCAAGCTGCAGGATGCACCCCCAAAATATTTTTGAATGTGTCACCTCAGTTTTCCCATCTGAAACAATGTAACAAAAAAGCCTGAGAGAAGGAACTCACTTGGAACAAAGAGACAATGTAACACAAAGAAGCGCAGTATACCTGGTTGTCTGCAGCCCTGCCATTGGAGAAATGATGTCATTAGTACAGGGGAAAGAAGCAACAGAAAGGTTCTTATCTGATAATAATGCTGCTCTGAAAATATTTCCAGAACTGAATTTTTTGGATCTGATTACTTATCATTACTAAACTATTTTAAAAAAAACTATCCTCATAGAAGGGCCTTTCAGCAATGCATGCTGCCCAGTAAAAAAATATTATAGTAGAAGCAGCCAAGCAGGCATGCATACTCGGGGAAGGAAAAAAAACAACAGCAAAAAAGCCATCAATCCCAAGCATGCTCATATTAATCCTAACAATTGAATACTGATTATTGTGGTGCTCTAGCACCTCCTACTAATCCGAACAATTCGGTTGCTGAAAGATGACAACTACTAATTGTTGTGCAATAACTTAAGAACAAATAACCAGCAAGATTATGCAACTGTATTTTCAATTCTACTACGAACCACATATCAATCTCACTAGATCTCTTTTTAATTTAATTCTAACACAACACATGACATAGAAATATTAACTTTTTACTAAATATACAAATGTTACTACTGCTAGTCATCATATAAATTCACAGGTCTTATCCTTACTGGCACTTAAAGGCACTGGAATCACCAACCCATAAACTGAAATAAGTACAAACTATGCAATGTAAATATGTGTAACAAGATGAAAATATGTGTAACATAATTTTAAACAGATGCAACTATGCAAGCAAAAGCCTAGCAGCTAACAAGGCATACCTAGCACATTTTTTGTCAATGTAAATATGATAGTTTTCCATGAATTGTTACCCGCAGGCTAGGGTTTCGTGGAGCACAAGAACCGACGCGGACCGGCGGGAGGAGGCAAGCACCGGTGAGCAGGCACGGCGCCGGCCACCGGCGGAGCCCAGCCGCGCTGCGCTCTCGGCCAGGGGGCTGCAGCTCGCCCCTGGCCCACGCAGCCGTCCCCTCCTCCGCCTGGGGTGCGCCGCCGCCGGGCCCCCGCCGCCAGATCTCGCCGGTCGGGAGCGGGAGGGGAGGGGCCACACCGGGGAAGAAGGTAGGGGAGGGGGGAGAGGGAGGGGGCGGCACCGGCCGCCGGATCTCGCCGGTGGGGAGCGGGAGGGGAGGGGCCGCTCCGGGGAAGAAGGTAGGGGAGGGGGGAGAGAGGGAGGGGGCGGCACCGGCCGCCGGATCTCGCCGGTGGGGAGCAGGAGGGGAGGGGCCGCGCCGGGGAAGAAGGTAGGGGAGGGGGGAGAGGGAGGGGGCGGCACCGGTCGCCGGATCTCGCCGGTGGGGAGCGGGAGGAGAGGGGCCGCGCCAGGGAAGAAGGTAGGGGAGGGGGGGAGAGGGAGGGGGCGGCACCGGCCGCGCCGAGGAAGAAGGGGAGGGAGGGAAGGTGCGGGATCGGGCGGAGGATGGGCGGGTGCGGGTGCGGGAGGAGGGGAGGGGAGTGTGGGGGGCTGGGGAGGGGATGGGAGGGTGCGGCGGGGAAGAAGAAGGGGAGTGGGGAGAACGTGCGTGCGCGAGGAGCCGAGCGGACGAGTCCGCGGCGGGTTAGGGTTAGGACTTCTGGGTTATTTTTCCGTGCGTGGGTTTGTTTTTCTGTGCGTTTTAAAATAACCGACAGAATAATAGCATTTTTTCTGTGCGTGCATTTTATTTTTTCTGTGCGTTTTTAAAAAACCGACAGAATAAATTTTATTTTTCTGTGAGTTCTGATTTTTTCCATGTGTGTATTGTCACGCACAGAAAAATTATGCAATTATTCTGTGGGTTTTCGTATTTTTCTGTCGGGATATTTTGAAACCCACAGAAAAATCATACTTTTTCTGTGCGTGTCGAAAAAAACGCACAGAAAAATTCTTCACCCACAGAACAATTCGATTTTCCAGTAGTGACATGGGCTGTTGTTGCGTGGTGTCTCTAGCTTGATCTATTATTCTAGGTGAACTCTGTTTCTGTGTAGCCTGTTTCTGTCTTTCTCTTCTCCTTATATCTATTATTCTAGGTGAACTCTTACATTCGATTCATACACACCATCGTTTCCTATAATCTGCCACCTATGTATATATGCGAGATGGGGACACAGAATAATTCGTTTCAGTTTCACCTGTTTCTAGCGAGAAAACTGTTTTGACGCCTCGGTTAGCTTGAGCAACGGTCCAGCTCATTTCAGATACTGAAAGGCTAAGATCAGAAAGGTGCATGACTCTAGGCTGTTTTCCCGTTAATGCTATATATAAATACAAAAAAAAATGGCTGGCAGAAGTAACACGAGCATCTCTGGCTTATATATGCAGGAGCACATCGTGGAGTTCCGTAGCGTTGCAACATGCTAGTAAGTGGTAACTAGCAGTATGGACTCTGCATCTAGGCATCCACCATCTATCTTCTCTTTAACATTTGCCTCAGTATTCTTCTCGATCGTCCAGCAGAGGCCTAGAGGCATTGTTGGTCCGAAGAAAAAACACAGCTAAACATTGTCCCAAGATCTAACAGGAAAAACTTATGCGCGTGCGTCCCTACGAGTTGCTGCTTGTGACCAGCCTAATTGGGCTCGGTGATGGCTCGGGCCAAACCAACCTAACCATGGAAAAGTCTAGATCGGTTTTAATTGTGCATGATCTATGTGTTGATTGCGTTTCAACCGGCCCATGTATACGACTTTACAAAAAAATTTCTACATATATACAAAGCCAATGTAACCACTATTGTAGTATAATAAAGTTCATATACGATTACAATAATTGTTAGGCATCAATAACAAATTTTGTATTTTAAAATACACATGCACGTCTTAAGATCACGACAGAGGGAGTAGAAGATATTATTTATATACTAATAAGCTATTATTTTAGGTTCAAGCTCTCCATCGTGCTTGTTGTATGCAGGGTATGTAAAGTGGTACATGGTGGTAGCATATGGTCATCATCAGATCAACAACGTAACGTAACAGTTGTTTAGACGAGATTAATAATGGAACAATAAAAAGGACAGGTCCCTATAGGCAAGGCCGGATCATGCTCCCTGCGTGTCAATGCGCGTCGGTCTCTTTGCTAGCTACATGGAGTAGATGCAGACAGAGCAACCGCAGAGGGCAGTGGAAGGACAAGAAGTAGTAATGGCGCGCAAGGAGGCTGTCGTAAGAATGTACAATGGTAGGTAAGAGTCTCCATCGTGTGAGTTATTTGGTGTGTCTGCCATTCCTACTACCATAATAGCTGATTAGTACTGTGTACCGACGTTGTTCTGTCAAAATAAAAAAAAAAGACTCCTCAAGGAGGAGGTAGATATGTGTTTATTTTAGGATCCTCAAGGAGGAGGTAGAAATGTGTTTATTTTAGAGGAGAGGAGCGCTACTTAGACGACGAGGACCAGTCCAACTCCACCGGCGAGGGTGGCACCGACGAGCGGAGATGAAACAGAGAGGAGAGGAAGACCTGACAAGTGGGCCCCACCTATTGGGTCAACTTTAATACATGCCATGTCAGCATAAGTAGTGGGCTAAGATCCGTTTGGACCTAGGTGAGACCCGGAACCAAGTTTAGGGATCCAAAAATAGCTTTTTAATAATACAAGGACCTAGAGGACACCCCACGCTAAGTTTAGGAACATGCATGAATTTTCCTCTATGATTAACATTGCTACCGGTATGATAATTAATGTCATGAACGGCCATCCGTCTTACTAGTACTCCGTACATGCGCCTGTTCGGCTGATATTAAAGCCGGCTAAAGCTGTTTTGTTGTGAAAGAAAAATACCGTAGATTTTAGCTGATAAGCCGACTGAAAAGTTGAAGCGAACAGACCCATGATGGCAGACGACGACAGGAGCTATTCTACTTTGGTATGGGCGGTGAAGTGACAACCAATCATGTATTTCGTAGCAGTGCTGGCTGCTGGCCATCCATCGCATCTCCCGAGGCTGACGATCGTCAGGCTCACGGAGTTAGTCACGGGTCTCCCTCCTAACTAATTTTTTCGTTCAAGTTACTATTTTTATACCTTTTAGTTGCTCATCTTTTAGTTTTCTACACGTATAAGTCGAGTTTTAAATAAAAACTTTGCAGGGCTAAAGAAATATTAGTAAATTGTGTTAGAATTGGTGTCGTAAATTGTGATAAAAAAATCTTCATAAAATGCTAATAACAGTAAAGTTTGTAGCCCTAATTGGGCTCGGTGATGGCTCGGGCTAAACCAACCTAGACATGGAAAAGTCCAGATTCACTACCGGACTCCTTGAGTTTGCCGAGTGCCCGAAACACTCGGCAAAAGACATAAAACACTCGGCAAATGGTTCGCCGAGTGTAACACTCGGCGAACAACACTCGCCATAAACAATGACGGCAAAGCCAACTTTGCCGAGTGTCTTTTATCGGGCACTCGGCAAAGCCTTTGCCGAGTGCCCGACACTCGGCAAAGTTGAAACCGAAAAAAACCCGAAAAAAATAGGAATTTTTACCCCCAAAAAAAAATAGAATTTTTTTTATCGATGGAGGCCCCCACCGGCTAGCGCCGACCCATCTCCGACATTTTTCACGTGAATTTCATGGCTACGCGGCCGATGCGATTCGAACCCGAGACCTCCCGCTGTGCACGTACCTCCTCTACCACTACACCACACACTCACTTGTGTCTAGATTCCGTTTTAGTTCCCAATATATTATACTAAACCGAGTGTAAATTGCATGTTTGAGGCCCTAAACGAATTCAAATAAAAAAGTTGTAAACTACAAAGTTTCATAACTTTTCGAGATCTACACTTTTAGTTTAGGAAGTTTTTCCATCCGAGGTCGTTTACAAAATTTGAATTTTAAAATTTTGAAATTCAAACACAGTTTTGCATGACAAGATGTTTTCAAATCAAAAAGTTGTCAACTACAATGTTTCATAACTTTTCGAGATCTACAGAGTTTATTTTGGTTGTTTTTTCATCCGAGGTCGTTTGAAAAGTTCGAATTTTAAAATTTTGAAATTCAAACGCAGTTTTGCATGACAAGATGTTTTCAAATTAAAAAGTTGCCAATTACAAAGTTTCATAACTTTTCGAGATCTACATAGTTCATTTTGGTTGTTTGATCATCTGTTCATCCGACATGGTCGTTCTAACATTGTTCACAAATCTTATATATCTCTCTTGTAGTTTCATAAACTACAAGAGAGATATGTTAGATTTGTGAACAAATTTATTTTCACTTTGTCGTATGAAGAAAAGACCAAAACAAACATTGTACATCTTGATGAGTTATACAACTTTGTAGTTGAAAACTTTTTCATTTGAATTAATTTACTGCTTCAAAATGTGCTTTGAAATTTTCTTTGCCGAGTGTCAAAAAAATAACACTCGGCAAAGAATCTCTTTGCCGAGTGTCAAAAAAAAACACTCGTCAAATAAGCTCTTTGCCGAGTGTCAAAAAAAACACTCGGCAAAGAGACTCTTTGTCGAGTGTTAAAAAAAACACTCGGCAAAGAGCCTCTTTGCCGAGTGTAAAAAAAACACTCGGCAAAGGCGTCTTTGCCGAGTGCCCGAAAAACAACACTCGGCAAACCACCTGGCACTCGGCAAAGAGCCAGTCTCCGGTAGTGATTGGTTTTAACTGTGCGGGATCTACAAGTTGATTGCGTTTGAACCGGCCCATGTATACCAGTTTACAAAATAATTTCTAAATATATACAAAGCCAATGTAACCGCTTACTGTAGTATAAAGTTCATATATGATTACAATAATTGTTGGGCATTGATAACAAAATTTGTATTTTAAAATACATGCAGGTCTTAAGATCGCGACAGAGGGAGTAGAAGATATTATACATATACTAATAAGCTATTATTTCAGGTTCTAGCTCTCCATCGTGCATGTTGTATATATGCAGGGTATGTAAAGTGGTAAATGGTGGTAGCATATATAAGGTCATCATCAGATCAACAACGTAAGGTAACAGTTGTTTAGACGAGATTAATGCAACAATAAAAAGACAGGTCCCAGTAGGCATGCAACGCCGGATCATGCTCCCTGCTTGCTTGTCAACGCTCGTCGGTCTCTTCGCTAGCTACATGGAGCAGATGCAGACAGAGAGCAGCAGCAGCCGCAGAGGGCGGTGGAAGGACAAGAAGTGGTAATGGCGCACATGGACGCTGTCGTAAGAATGTAGAGTACGATGGTAGGCAAGACGTCTCCAGCGTGTGAATTTATTTGGTGATGTGTCTGCCATTTCTACTGAAAGCTGATTAGTACTATGTACCGATGTAGTTCTGATATGTGTTTATTTTAGGATCCTCAAGAAGGAGGTCGGTATGCGTTTATGTTAGAGGAGAGAGAGCGAGTACTATATGATTAACATTGTTATTGGTATGATAATTAAACTCATGAATGCCCATCCATCTTACTAGTACTCCGTACAAGATCATAGACGACAGGAGCTATACTATAGCCTTGTTTAGATCCTCTGTCAAAACTTTACATCATGTCACATCGAATGTTTGACACATGCATCGAGTATTAAATATAGATTCAAAAAAATAACTAATTGCACAAATTGCAACTACTTTGCGAGACGAATCTTTTAAGCCTAATCAGTCCATGATTTGACATAAAAGTGCTACAGTAACGCATTTTAATAAATTTGTCTCGCGTTTTACTACCGGATTCTGTAATTTATTTTTTATTAGTATCCGAACACCTCATGCAACACCACATGTAATATTCGATGTGACACCCCAAAACTTTACACTCTGAATCTAAACACCCAATTTTTTTATTATTTGGTCATTTTTTTGAAGAAAAATTACGTTTGGCCCCCTGGGAGATGTAAACTCATCTTTAGACCCTCGGGGTCGGCGCCAGGACTCATGGCTCCGAGGTAACACGTATCAGCGCAGTACCTATGGCGCCTAGGTTCCTAGCCGCGCAAACCTGCGCATCTGAGGCGGCGCTGACGTGGCCGGTACCTCGGCGCCATAATCTGTGCCTCCGTGGTCGGAGCCACAGATCTTGGCGCCGAGCTCGGAGCCAAGATCTGTGGCTTCGAGCTCGGAGCCACGTACTCTGGCGCCGAGATACAAATCCTAAACAGGGCGCGGCCGCCGCAGCTCTCTCTCTCGCGCGGCTCTGTCTCTCCCTCTTGGTCGCACTCTCTGTCTCTCCCAGCGCCGCCGCCAGCCAGCCCCGCCGTCGCCCACTCCTCCTCCGCCGGCTGCCGCCCGCTCCATCGCAGCAGGCCGCCGCCACGCCCCCATCGCCGTGCCATTGCCGGCCGCCCTCGTCGCCCCTTCCCTCCTCCTCCTCGCTGTTCGGCGGTGAGGGCGGCCCGCCACCACTCACCGAACCTCCCGTCGGCCGGCGGGCCTCCGGGCCCTGCGCCCCCTGCCCTTCCGGCGCCCGCATCGTCGCCCCACTCCTCTACGCCCCAGCCCCTCCGGTACCTCCAGCAAGGTAATTTTTTAGTTAAGTTAAATTAGTTAATCTACTTTAGGTAATCTAGTCACTGTAGCAGCATGGCAGCCTGACATATCTGTGTACTAGGATTAGATGGGTAGAGTTGTATATATAGTTTCCCACTGCAACTCAGTAAAGAGAGCGAGTTCAGTTTTGCCATATCCTCTGCAGAGCTTCGGCCAACGCTGGTGCTTGTGCTGTGTGTGTGCGTGCTCTGTTCTTTCTCCCTTCTTCTACCTCTAGCCATAGTATGTGGTCGGCAACGCCGGTAAGTGATCGGCTCAGCCGTTCCGAAGATCCAGGGGCCAACAATGACTGCAGTTTCTGAGTACTAAATCGTTGTGGCGCATACAGGAACGTATAGATTTGTTTTTGTTTTCTTTTTGGGAATCAGGAATAGACAAACTGTCTAATCACAGAAATTTGGATGTTCGCCATTTCCAACAAATGTCTTTGCAATCTTCGCACCACCAAGATGGGTTTTGCAGAATTGCACTCAGCTTGTTGACACTTTGATTTCCCTGCCATTTTCTTTTTCTTTTTTATTTTTCAAACAGGGTCCACTATGTTTTGTTTTTTAGTGAGCAATCCAGTGTTGGGATTTGGGAGGCCAGAATCTAGCTTTTTATTTAGAAGCACAGAGGTATGTCTGGCCATGTGTATGAACCTTCAGAATATCTGATTGTCATGAATTTACAATGCAACTCTTTCTGTGCTTTTAGATAACAAACTTGACAAATGAGTTATCTTGACTGGATCGCTGAAATCTGCATCGAGCACAACTCATTGTACTATTCAAGTAGACAAGTACTAGGGTCGGACACAGAGATATCTTTTGGTTGGTTAAGCACTACTACTCTTACTACCTTCAGTATCGCTCGTTCTTATACAGTGCTCTGCTCGCGCAGATGATGATGAAGAGGCACAAGATGGAGAAGGACCTCGGCATCGGCACCGAGGTCGGGTACTCGAAGAACGCGGAGACGGCAAAGAGGAGCCCCGCCCTTGCAGCCATGAACCGGAAGTTCGGGATGATCCACGGGCTGTCGTCGCTGGCCAACATCATGGCCTTCGGCTGCCTGGCCATGCACTCCTGGTATCTCTCCAGCAAGCTCGACCTGTGACTGATGAAGGCTTTTCCCTTTTTGTGATGCTCGCCACGACGTAGCTGGTGGCTACAAACTCGGAGCTTTAACATAGGTCTATGTATGGAGACACTGATGTCTGTCTTGTGAGAGAACTTGAGACGAGATGTGTTGTGAATTTGAATAATGTACAGAATGTATGTAGGCGGATGATTGGTGTTTGAAATTGTTTACATAGGAAAGCTCATGCTCTGATTGTCTCTTTGGCATAATATAACCAAGATAGATGGTTTGCATGAGGTGTGGATGTGCAGAGGTGCAATTGTGCACACTTTCAGAGTTCAGATAGCCCACGCAGGCCGCGGCTAGATTAACATCTAATGGGCCCGCATGTTAGAGTCTACGGCGGTGAACCAACGCAATATGTAGCCCAAAGTCAAGTAAGCCTTTCGCGCCACGGTCCATTTCACCGGCTCCGTTATCCTGCGCTATAGTACTATTTCACCGACTCTGACGCGGACTTGTGGCTTTAGTCTCACGCGAACCTGTGGGGCCCAACCAATGGCCGTAGTGGGAAATAAATAACCTCCGACGAGGCGAGGACCCCGTCTTCACTTCCTCCTCGCCGATCGAACTCCGGGGGCGCACTCGATCCGCTTGCTTGGTGAGAGTTGGCGGTGGCTTTGTTGGGCTGCTCGGGCGAGAGGCCAGGTGCTGCTGAGCCGCCCTTGCAGGTCAGCCTCAGGTTGCTAGGGGGGAGGTGCCGCGGGGCGAGCAGACAGACCCGTCTTGACTGCTGCCTGATCGAATCCCGTCCACGACGCCGTGGTAAAAAAAGATTGGATTTTGTACTAGTCCGGCTTTTAGATCTTTGCTTAATCGAGTTTCACACAAACTTGAGGAGTGTTCATCACATACGGCATCCAAGTCTCCCTTTTTCCCCTTTCTTTTTCTTCTTTTTGTGTGTGTGTGGTCAGATGGTAATCCTCCACCCCAGCAAAATTTGATGACAATATCCATATGGTCTTGCGATTTTGCTAGCTAGATCTAACAAAGGAGCGAAAAGTAAACAAGGGAAAACACACACACACACTGTGACACTGACGACTTATTAGCTTTGTATCGTACTTTGGTTGATGATTATTTCAGGTGCTTGCATCAACGCGTACGCAGGAATTCTGAAGCTGTGCCGACCAGGGTCCTGGGCGTAAGACTAGGATGTTGCAGCGGGTCTGAACGATTGCCCTGCATCAACGCCGCAGCATCCTCCTAGCTTCAAGTCTTACGCGGACTTCACCATGAGTTCCAGTGGGTTGTGGGCTGAAGACCAGGGATCCAGGCCGCATCAACGGGTACGCAGGACGTCTATGCAAGCTGCTAAGCTGTCAGAAGAAGATGGTGTGTCGTCATCACAACCACCAGAATTGGAAGGCAAATCATCCCAAGCCAAAACCGCCAAGAGTGGTATATATATGCTCGTGTATGATGCAGTTCGGCGGCTGGGGTCCATTAGTGGGCTGATGCTGGTGCAGGAGCTGGTGCCTTTGGAGCTGATGCCGCTGGTGGTGGCGCTGTGGAGTATTTTGTTTCCTTTTTTGTCGCTGCAGCAGCTGACGCTGGTGCTGGCGCTGGTACTGGTGCTGCAACTGCTAGTGCCGGTACAAACCCTCCACAGGTATGGACATCCACGTACAAACTATACACATGCACAATACATACATTTGGTAGGCTATATTAGTCTGTAGTTAAGCTATTGAGGTGTTTTTTTTTATCTTTGTTTGGTTGTCCATAGAATCCTATATAAACCTCTGCTGTGCTAAAAGTAGACCAAATATTACATTAGCACGTCCCCAACAAGGTACTTTTTGCTAGCTATTTGTACATGGAGGAAAGAGAATGTCAAAAACTATAGCTAGCGACAAGTTCCTCGCCTAGCTCGCACAGGTCCCTATAAATCTACTCTCTCTGCTGAGCGAGACCCACTCTTGCCTTGCTGTGGGGCTCACAATTTTTTCCTTTTTTTTAATTTCTATAGCCGGCGATTTGCTTTTGCTTGTTGAGGATGCCCTTAGCTAGTATGTCAGATTTTATGTTATTAGATACTCAAGCTCATTGGTGCCAACAAAATGGAATATCCTCACATTCCCTGTTTCTATTGATACATGGAGCCATATGGAGGTGATAAAAAATACAACACACTGTGAGCAACCACAAACAATGTCACTATACGACTAAACACAGATTGCATGTGCAAGACAACTAAAAGCCAACGCATTGCATGTGTTTATGCTGCTTCGGATTGTACTGCATAAGTCTTAATGCATGCTAAGACTGGTGCAAACAATTAATCACACCCTCGTCTTTCACAATATGCTTCGCACCTTAGTATGACAAATAATGCTTATTCTTTTATTTACCTTAAATACTACATGCCATTAATTTACCATATTCGTATACGTAATGATAACATCGAGAGCAATACAGTAATCGTACTCTATTTCTGCTTTTACCTACTTTAAACTCTTAGAAACTATCTTCCCCATCTTGTAATTTATGTACTTATAAACAATAGAAAATCTTTCGATTGTCCTCTTGTAGGGTCTTATATTTTAGTTTTGCCACAGGATCATGAATTTATGTCGCGCATGCATGCACGGGCATGGCGGCAGGCTTGTGAAGTGGGGGCCCCACGAATGGGTTCTGGACTCCGGCGCGTGGAACCACCATACCTCCAACCTGGCGCTGCTGCTTGAAGGCGGCTACTTCCAGTCTCAGGAGCTGGACAACAAAGATGCTCCGTCAAGCGGGGATGACGCCACCGCCCCGCATGTCCAGGGGCGCGGGTCTATACGGACGGAGTGCTTTGACTTCCCAGGCGTCCACTATGTTGTTGGGGACGACACAAGGAATGTTGTGTCGGTGTCTCAGCTGGCTCGTGATCATGGACTGGTCACTGTCTTTAAGCCGACGTCTTGCCACGTCAAGGAGAAGAAGACCGGGAAGATCGTTGGCATGGGTCGCTTACGCCACGGCATGTACATACTGGATTCTCTACACATCGTCGGCCAAGTGAGTATACACACACACCTCGATCATCTCTTCTCGAACGACCCTGAGTATCCTGCGAGCACATTTAGTGTTGATTTACATCCATCTATCCAATGGTGCGTGGAGTAGGCTTCAATCTATTGATTCTTTTTTTTCATATGCACAGCATATAAGAGACGGAGGAGCAAGTGGAGGCGATCGCCATGATGGAGCAGATGGAGGTGGTGTAGGTAATGGAGATGGTGATAGCACAGCTGAAGGGCGTGTAGGAGGTGGAAGAGATGGTAGGGGTGGAGAAGGAGGGGCCGGAGCTAGAAACAAGGAAGAAAGCAGTGGAAGTGGAGCCGCCAGAGGAGATATTAACGAAATAAATGAGGAGGGGGAGGGCGGGGACAAAAAAGAGATTGAAGAAATGGATGATAATGATGAAGATGACATCAAGGAGATTGGAGAAATAAATGGCAAAGGGGAAAAGGAAGATGATGAGAAAAGAGGAGGACAAAATTCTGGACAATTATCGTCTCGATGGCACACAGGCTTGTTTGGCATGTCAAGATTAGGTATGAACTTAACTACTGCATTGTACAAAATATTCATTTCATTATAAATCTCTATTTGCTTTGAACTTACTGGATTGTGGATTATTGTAGATTGCATATGGTGGATTATTGTTTCCATATTGTGCATTGCAGCTTGCATATTGCAACTGTATACAGGCTGGGGGGTTCACAGTCTAGTAGCTGGGTTCTGTGTCCTGTTTTTGAGCTTCCATCTTTTTAAAACATGGATGAGCCCAATCTGTAAAGAAGAAGAAACATTGGGGCCTTATCCCCAAGAATTATCTCATCAAGAGCATTACAAGCGATTGTTTGGGTTATCACGATTTGATGCGTATGTACCTGCTGCACTATATCTCAAAGATATATATAAGGAATGTGTTCTTGATAAGTTTGTGATATATGTATATGTGTCTGCAGGAATATGGACCCGACTGGGTCGTACCATCTTCCCGCTGGAGCCTTTCCTGCTTCGTCGACAAACGCAGCACGCCGGGATGAATTTCTAGTGGACTAGGGTGCATCCTTCCACACGACATGGAATGAAAATATTCTAATTCCCTACACCAAGGATCTAAAGGATCATACTGAGCCACCGACGCGGCATTTCGGAGGGATTAGTGGGTCTATCGCGGTCATAAGATCTGGCTACTTGAGCAGCGATAAGATCAAGCTCGACGGCGTACTGCTTGC